>NC_081797.1:1447500-1570000 GCF_963082965.1 Carassius carassius
CACACAGACACACACACGCACTGACACACAGACAGACACACACACGCACTGACACACAGACAGACACACACACAGACACACACACGCACTGACACACAGACACACACACACACACACACAGACACACACACACACACACACACACACACGCACTGACACACAGACAGACACACACACAGACACACACACGCACTGACACACAGACACACACACACACACACACAGACACACACACACAGACACACACACGCACTGACACACAGACAGACACACACACACACACGCACTGACACACAGACAGACACACACACAGACACACACACGCACTGACACACAGACAGACACACACACACACACACACACACATGCACTGACACACAGACACACACACACGCACTGACACACAGACAGACACACACACACGCACTGACACACAGACACACACACACACAGACACACACACGCACTGACACACAGACAGACACACACACACACACACACACACGCACTGACACACAGACAGACACACAGACACACACACGCACTGACACACAGACAGACACACACACACGCACTGACACACAGACAGACACACACACACACACACACAGACAGACACACACACACACACTGACACACACACACACACAGACACACACACGCACTGACACACAGACAGACACACACACACACACAGAAACACACGCACTGACACACACACATACAGACACACACATGCACTGATACACACACAGACACACACACGCACTGACACACACACAGACACACACACGCACTGACACACTGACACACACACACACAGACACACACACGCACTGACACACACACAGACACAAACACGCACTGACACACAGACAGACACACACACACACACACACACGGAAACACACGCACTGACACACTGACACACACAGACACACACACGCACTGACACACAGACACACACACGCACTGACACACACACAGACACAAACACGCACTGACACACAGACAGACACACACACACACACACACACGGAAACACACGCACTGACACACTGACACACACACGCACTGACACACACACAGACACACACACAGACACACACACAGACACACACACGCACTGACACACAGACAGACACACACACACACGCACTGACACACACACAGACACACACGCACTGACACACACACACACACAGGCCTTAATGAATGAATACAGCTCTCAGGAGCTCTGAACACATTCAGCGATGCTTTTTTAATGTGTTGGACAAATCACCAGAGCGGCCACCGTCAGCGGCGTGAGTAAGCAGGTTAGTCATGCTCTCTGCTCACTATTGAGTCTAAATAGTTTCCACTTAAACGCCCTGTTAAAGGGTCAGCTGACCCTCAGCCCCGCCAACACGCCCGCAGCAGATGATGCATATCACATTATCTTCTGCTCTCAGTGTTTCCTTTCAAGAGATGGACACGTCTCATTCTCTGTACAGGGAGATGAGCTGGAAAAAAGTCTATAAAAGTCATTTCTATTGAGGGCCTCATGTCTACGGGGGCCTGAAGTGGACAGAATGGATGGATGTGGGGGGGGTTAGAGCTCTGCTTTTCATTAGCGAGAACAAAAAGGCCGGAGAAGTGATTCTGATTAGCGTCTCACACGATCCCGGGTCAGCGGCGGGGTCACATGTGTGCGGTCGCTCTGAATGCACCGATTGGTCACGGAGAAGAGCGCCAAGAGCACTGTGGGAAAGTGTCAGAGCACTAAACTGTTTTCAGGGAGGCTTTTGAAACACCCCAATCTGACAGATCTGTCTTCACCGAGGTGTTGACTCTTAGAGAGAGCAGAGGCCCAGATAGAAGAGACCCAGTCCAGCCATAAAGATATCTCTGAATTCACTAACAGTCACACTCATAATAATGTACAGTGAGGTCATTTGTTTAAACCTGGAAATAAAGTTTTGATAATTTAGGGAAAAGTTGAGAAATACATATTAATATATACATATTAATAGATCAAATATTTAAAGAATAATAATTATTATTTTATTTAAAAGAAAAGGTATGACAACTTTTATATATAAATAAGATATTTGTATATACAAATTAAATATATAAATATTTTGATACATTTGACATATAATAAAATATATCAATATTTTTTTTTATTTATACATATTTTACATATATGAAAGAAAGGTGGTGACAAAATGATGAAAAATATTTTCATAAGAGATTAAATACTTGTAATTTACAGTTTTTTACAGACGCTAGGACACATTTCTCAATACTTAGGTCACTTTTGCAAAACTCTTCACACAGTTCTCCGAACCAACTTTCAGCTTGGCAAAGCAGTTCATTTCCCTTTCTTCAGGTCTCAAATCAACTCATTCTTCCAGAACACTAGCAAAGGTTGACAGCCGACAGACACAGTTTGTCAGCCACAAAACAATGACCTAAAAACACTAACAACATGCAGCATTATACATTGTTTCTTGTGTAAAACAAGGACACATCTCTGTTTATAATTCACTGCAATATATGTTACTGGAATGAATCAGACATGATGCAGAATTTGTCAATATTTTATGTCGTTTATTTATTTACATTTTTTTGTAATTCCAAAATAGAAGAAATTGTATCCACACCATCCACTGATACAGATACAATAGTAATGCTCATCTACTAATTGTCCAATTGTTTTTATAGCATTTAATTTTAAGATTTAAAATATATTTCATTCAAATATTACTGTAGAAATGTAACAAATTGTCTTATTCAGTTTTGTATTATGTTATTGTTTTGAACATAAGTGTAACAGTTGTGAAAACAGTATGTAAGCATGTGTAAACTGGCCTGTACGTACAAAGAGTTTCGGCAGTTGTTGTGTCTGAGTGAAAAAATGATTCATGAAATTTGAGAGATGTAGTGGTTGAATGCATTTTGTGCTAAAGCAATGATAATCGATCCTCAGTTTAGCCCAAATAGACTTC
This sequence comes from Carassius carassius, assembly GCF_963082965.1. Taxonomy (NCBI): domain Eukaryota; kingdom Metazoa; phylum Chordata; class Actinopteri; order Cypriniformes; family Cyprinidae; genus Carassius; species Carassius carassius. The sequence goes on from NC_081797.1 coordinate 1,450,491, forward strand.
AGTTGTGCTCACTGTGTGAAGAGTTTTGCGTGTTGAGAAATGTGTCCCAGCGTCTGTAAAAAAAAAACTGTAATATAGTTAATATTTAACTATTTAATATTAAACTCTTTATATATTAATTACGGAGAATTTATTTTTTCCTGCATGTCATGTGTGGGGCTCCGTAATAAATAAAATACATGTACATTTTTTCTTTTATGTCTAAACATCTCAGACATAAAAGTTAGGACATAAAATAAAGGATTATTTTATGTATAAATTAAATGTTAGTAGCCTAAATAATTTATAATTTTATTAAATTACAATATTATTATTATTATTATTATACAATGCAAAATATAAGTGAATGTTACAGTTTTTCTCGATTGTTTACACACATTTTCTGGTACTTGAGACACAATGACCACAACATGTAACTCATTCACCAACCCCCTGAGCCAATTCTGCTAAACTACAAGCACAATTCCTGCTTTACACTCAAACTGCAGTTCTAAAACACACTTTTTTCAAAACACTACACACAATTCTCTCCTTTAGGCACAATTTTCATGCGGAAAATGTCTTGTTTTCACAAGGAACACACTGCCATTCAGATATGCACACTGACTCATCACATGGGCAAACACCCGTCACACAGTTTTACAATTAGCAATCAGAGCTTTAGCATAAAAGGGCAACAGGTGAGCTCTTCAATGGAACAATGGATGCCAACATTGGAAACAGAGGCAGAGCCGGAGGAGGAGGACGGGGACGAGGACGGGGACGAGGACGGGGACGAAGACGGGGACGAAGACGAGGACGAGGAAGGCCAAGGAACGTAATCTCTGATGAGATCCGAGCCACTTTAGTTGATCGTGTGGTCTAACAATGAGGGAGGCTGGGCAAAGAGTACAGCCAAATTTGAGCAGGTACACTGTGGCATCCATCATCCGGACTTTCCGAAATGAGAATAGGTAAGAAATCTACTCTCACTAGAAAATTGCAGTACTACATATAAATACAGTGTTTAATGAGTACAGTAGTACAGTATTGCCTGTGGACTGTTCTGTAGGACTGTAAAAATGCTGTAAAGTATGCTTCATGTATATAGGAAATGTATACCTACTTTGTATTTACACTATTTTACTATGTATTTGTTTGGCAGAACTGAAAGATTACCAACACAAGGCGGTCGGGAACGTGTTCTGTCTCCTGAGCAGGAAACTCAAATCATTAACATGGTCCTAGAAAACAATGCCATAACATTACGACAAATACAAAGAAAGATAATAGAAAACAATGACATATTTCAAAATATTGATAGGGTAAGCTTATCAACACTGGACCGTGTCCTGCGCAGAAATCATCTCAGGATGAAGCAGGTCTACAGGGTGCCATTTGAACGCAATTCAGAAAGAGTCAAAGAATTGCGACATAACTATGTGCACAATTGATGCATACTCTCAGCACTGTATACATTACTGTAAATTATACATATTTCAATATTGTAATCATAATGATTGAGCTTCACAATAGTGACCACTCCATGTCTATTTCTGATATTGTCATGTGTGTTTCAGAGAGTCCTTGAGCTAGAGGTGGCTGCAGTGGAGCACCAGTTCATCTTCATTGATGAGGTTGGGTTCAACCTCACAAAAAGACGAAAGAGGGGAAGGAATAAAATCGGCCAGCGTGCCATTGTTGAAGTCCCTGGCCAGCGCAGAGGGAACATCACAATGTGTGCAGCGATTACCCATCACGGCGTGTGTGTGTGTGTGTGTGTGTGTGTGTCTGTGTGTGTGTGTCTGTGTCTGTGTCTGTGTCTGTGTGTGTGTGTGTGTGTGTGTGTGTGTGTTTGTGTGCGTGTGTGCGTGTGTGTCTGTGTGTCTGTGTCTGTGTCTGTGTGTGTGTGTGTGTGTGTGTGTGTGTGTGTGTGTGTTTGTGTGCGTGTGTGCGTGTGTGTCTGTGTCTGTGTGTGTGTGTGTGTGTGTGTTTGTGTGCGTGTGTGCGTGTGTGTCTGTGTCTGTGTGTGTGTGTGTGTGTGTGTGTGTGTGTGTGTCTTACTAGGGCACAGAGGAGCAGAAGTCATCACAGGTCCAGATCCAGAGCAGCGGGGCAGAGAAACAGCTCTCATGATAACTGGATACAGATGAGTACAAACTGAGCTTTAAACACATCTGCAGCTCAAAAATCTTGTTAAAAATAGACATGAGCAGTTCATAGCATTATTCAATCATGTGAAAATACTCAATAATTAATTATTATACATGTCTAGATGTTATTGTGATAGTGTGCAGAATGGACTGTAATTATGTGATTTGATTCTGAAAAGTAGCTAAACAACAAAGCAGCATGTAAATAATATTTATGCAGTGTGTAGTTATGTCCATATATGTTAAAAGTGATTAAGTTTAACAACATAATACAGTATATGCAGGTAAATAACAAGTATGTTGACAGTGTTGTGATTGATAATGTGATTGTAATATTTTTCTAAATCCAGTATACTAATAATTTCATTAAAGCCTTAGTATAAAGCCTTACATTAAAAATATATTGTAAAAGATAGACTACATATAATATTTATATATATATATATATATATATGTAGTCTTTATATTAATAAATAAAATGAAATATTATAAAGATATTTCATGTATATAAAACCTAACATCCTAAATCTAATATTTTTTTCTTGGTATTTTTATACATTATATGAAAATTAAAATAAATAAATATAAAATAAATATAATATAAAACCGTTTCCCATTCCTGAAGGGAAGAATTAATTAATTAATTAACAAATAAAAAAAATCCTCTTTCCAGTATTTTACTCTAAAATGTTGATGCTGATGTACAGTGAAAAATTTTGACTTTTTAAACTTTCATTTTACTGTAAATGTAGAAGTGTTTTCATAAAGATATTGAGAATCTGAACAGATCAAAGATTTTAATTTAATGTCAAAAATATTAATCGCATCCAAAATACATGTATGTGTGCTGTGTATATTTATTATGTATATATAAATACACACACATTCATGTAAATATTTCAGATTATTTTTACAGCTATTAAATATATTTATTTATCATATAAATTATATAAATGTAAATATAGACATGTAAATACATGTAAATATTTTCAAGATGTGTACATGCATGTGTTTGTATTTATACATACATAATAAATATTCACAGAACACAAACTTATATTATAAAAAAAATTGTTTAATCGTTTGACAGCACTAAAATGAAATATTCATAAAAACTATAATAATTTAAAACAACATTTCTGTTCCTTGAAATAAAATATTTAAAAAGTTTAACTTATTTCAGTTAGCTGCCAAGGCAATATTTCATTAAATTGAACTTGATATATTAAAAAAAAAACTGAAATAGAAAATTAATTGAAAAAAAATCAACAAAAACACATAAAATAATAAAAAGTAAATTAAATTTAAATTAAATCAGAGGATATAAAAATAAAAAATATACATTAAATATTCATAAAAACTATAATAACCTAAAATAAAATTTCTAATACTTTAAATATATATATTTTTTTAAGGTAGACTTATTTCAGTTAGCTGCCAAGGCAATATTTCATTAAATTGATCTTGATATATTAAAATAGCAAACTAAAAATGAATTAAAAAACACATATAAAGTAACAAAAATTATAAAAACCTAAATTAAAATCAAATAAGATATAAATATAAAAAATATACATCAAATATTGATAAAAGCTGTAACAGCAGGTGTTTTTACCTGACGGTGTCTGACCTGGTTCCCCGTCCTGAGACACACACCTGTCCTTCAGCGGCCCCGAAACCCTCCTGGGACGAACACCCGGCACAGGGGAACGCAGCAGGTTCTCTATCAGAAAACACTTCCCAGAATTCCCGAATCCCGGATGAGGAAAGCCAGCCATGTCGTTCAGGTTCCTCGTCCAGTCTGGAGCGCTCAGAAGAGTTTCTCCTCTCGTGTGAAGAGTTAACTTCATTAAAAAGCACAAAGGAGACAATGCTGCGCGCTGTGATTGGCTCTGATAAGACCGGCTCTTTCTGGGGGACAGAAGGTGGAACCCCTTCATTCATTATGTCAAAGCTCCCATTAAATGATAGACACGGGAGACAATGGACTCCTGGCCAAAGTTTAACTTGCACAGCAAACAGAGCCCGGCCGCAGTAAAGAGTAATATCTTTCTTCAGCACCAGCCTTTGAGAGAATCTGAGCCTCAGTCTATCAATGTGGACTGTATTTCTTTACTTTATTGTTGGCCGTCCTCACAGCTGCGGACACTGAGAGCTTGTTTGCAATCAACGAGTGCTACTTTACAATAATTAATGCATGTGTGAAACGCACTTAAAGTTTTAAAGAACACGTCCTGAATTTCTTAACCCCGAATCAGAAGAAATAAATAAGAAACAAGATTTTGCATGAAGCCTAATTTTAGCATCATTAAGATCATTTTCCCTTAATTAATTAATTTAATAATAGAAAAATAATAATGATGTGATTAATGTTTTAAAAAATTATATATTATTTAATCAGTATTTTTTTAAATTACTGCCTGTATGCTAAATTACATAATTTAATTTCAACAATAATTTTACACAATAAATTATGGTATTACAGTATTACAAAACAAAATCTTGATACAATGTAAAAAATTAAAAGATAAAATCAAATTTGAGCACACTTAGGATTATTTTATTAAAAATAAAGAATGTTACTCTAATTAATTATCTAATTAAAAAAAGAAAATCTCTTTACCATAATGTGTAAAAATAGTGATACATGGTATTTAAGTTGTCTTTAATTTACGGTAAATAAATTTAAAAAGTTGTTTTTTACAAGCGTTTTGTAGAAAAGGATGATTTCATAAGTATTGAGAATTACAAAAAAACAGACCTTTTAAAATGCAAAACATGAAGAGATTAAGTTTTAGCATCACTAAGATTATTTTCTTCAAAAAAAACATTAATGAGCATTACCATGATGTCAAAAATAATGATGTTTTATATTTCAACTGTAAATGTAATGCTCTCTGACAACAATTAAATCTTTTTGATGCAAATGATTATTATTTTAGGATAAAATGATATTTAAATATGTCTTCCAAATTAAAAATTTAATTTAATTTAAATGTACAATTCACTTAAAAATGTATTTTCTGTTGCAAAGCAGAAGTGTCATAAAACCAAAATCTGCTTTTGTTCGACATTACAGGGAAAAAGCTGTGAACATTACATTACTTTTGCCACAAGCCAAAAGAGACTCTATATCTACAAATATTAAAATGTGCATATCTCATAAAAAATGATTGCAAAAAAATCTGAAAAAGGTTTTTAAAGCATTTGCAAAGTTTCACTGTCTTCCTAAAGATTACACTTGTTTTTTTGCATATGTCTTCTGGGTCCAAACGCAGTCAGATGTGCTGGAGATGTGTGTCAGACCTGCTGGATGTAAACAGGCATGTCCCAGCGCAGGGGGGACCCGGGCCAGTCTTTTGGGGGAAACATCACCTCATGCTGGGCATGCTAATCGCCGCAGACAGCCGCTCTCTTTGTCCCCTCGACACAGAGCCAAAGGGCACATGTAATCAAATTTGCAGTTTCATTGGCCTCGCTGGTAGCATGCAGGCTGAGCTCCGATGAATATGTAATGTGTGTTAACACTCGGGTTATAGATCAAGAAATGATCTTGTGACTAATCAGATGAACAACACACATCACTGCGGTTATAACAGTGTGACGGAGCGGTCAAATCCTTCACACTCTTCCTGATATTAAGACCAGTGATGCAGATGTGGTTTAACATATCTATGAGAACTGAATGCATTCAATTACAAAATAAGAACCTTGAAAACTCAAAGATGTTTACTGATGAAACATCGTACTTTATATTCCAAAAATAAATGATAATTGCAAATGATGTGTGTGTGTGTTATAGTCTGCATGGTTTTCCCAAACAGGCAGAATTAGTCGTTGATGAAGTGGAGTCACTGAAACATTAGTTGATGTGAACTCATTTGAAGCTATTATATCTTTGTCGTCCTCATTGAGAGAGTGTAAAGAGCCTGTGGTTGTGAGAGCAGCTGTGAAAGGTCTCTCTCCTCTTTCATGCCGAGGTCGTCTCTCAATGGATCAGTCCTCTGGGCTCTTCACACACTAATGCATCTGAGCGGCTGGAACAACAGGAAGTCAATCAGGCCTGTGTGATTCACGCTTTGGATGCCATTTTCTCCAATAAACAGATCATAAACACGTGAAACTGAAAAGACATTCAACTCCAAGCAGTTCTGCAATGAATTCTGACAACAGTTCAATCATGAAATCTGCTTCTGTTGTTAAAATCATGCTAAAACCCTTCATACTGGTTCAAATGTGACTTACTTTATTCATATTCCTAATAGCAGTCAATCACATCCGATTAAAAAATTATTTTTAACCAGTTTTTTTTTTTTTTAAATGAACTGTCCAAATGAACCGATTCACTAAAATGAATCAAATATTATTGAAGAGTTTGTTTGAGTATCATCACAATACACTATACATGCACACACACACATATACATATAATTTACTAATATATATATTATTTATGGTATATTATAAAATATTTTTCTCAAGGCGTCTGTTGTCATCTGTTATATTTATGTGGAAAACTTTAAAATTACATTTTATTTTATATTTTCTAAATAGTCTTTAATGGTTTCTATATCGTTTTCATTTGTAGAAAATATTTTTAAAAATTATAATTGATTTGATATTTTTAGACACTGAAGACTGGAGTAATGATGCTGAAAATACAGCTGCACATCACAGATAATAACGGATATTCATATAGGAAACAGCTATTTGAAATCATAATATTTAACAGTTTTAAGGTATTTATAATCGATTATATGCAACCCTGGTGAAAAAGCTGCTGTAAATAAGTAGTGTAAAGTGGTGATGTGGTATTTGTCTCACTCTTATTTATTTATTTAATTATAAGAAAAAAAAAGCTAACCTACTACCAAATATGAATGCATAAACACAATAATATAGTAGAAACGTTTATTATTTACAGCACACAACAAAAACTACGAAAAACAGACATAAATAGCTACACTTGCGTCTTTACAAAGTACATCTGAATAGAAAATAATATTCTTTACAATTCTGTAATCTCTATGTACAACAGTCGGAGTGCATCTCAAGAGCTGTGTGTGTGTCACTGTATCGTAATGATCTCAGCACTTGTGGTGTTTCCATTTGCGCGCGGCGGCGGTGATGTGCAGGTCCTTCTTGAGCCACGGGAACAGACTGGACAGCTGGATGGAGCCGGAGGCGCGCATCGTGCCCGTGATCAGGTAGAGCTGCGCGCGGCCGGGGCGGACCAGCGGGAGCGCGCAGCGGAGGTTGATGAGCAGCCAGCGCTGGATGAGGCTCACGGTGTCGTACGGGAGCAGCGGACCGCGCCGGATCAGCTCCACCGGGCCTTCCACCGTCAGCTCCGGGTCTGCGGAGGGCAGGCGGCGCCGCGAGATCTTGGCTTTGACGGCTGCGGAGAGAAAACACGGTGAGCTAACGTGCCCCAGAAGTCCCTAAACCCCATCTGGAAAATGATGTGCACAGACAAGAATAATCGCGTACCGAAGTCGGTGAGGCAGAGCGCGTCCAGCACGGTTTTGAGAGACGGGGCTTCCTCCACAGACGGACAGCTCTGACACACGGGCTGAGGGAAATCTGTTCACACGAGAACATGCACCGTTAAATCAATGCATTCACGGGATTTATGAATGTCTGGAAGATGAATGCATTCAGCTTCCGAGTTTTATTAGGATTGGACAATATTTGACTGGAATACAACTATTTGATATATATCTAAATATATAGAGTTGAACAGATGAAGTCCTTAGCAATGCATGCTACCAATGAAAAAAAAATTGTTTTGATGTAATGAATGTGAGAGGGGCTCACCTTTGGAGAAGGCGCTGATGTGTTTGGGTAGCGGCGTCAGACACGTGTCGTCCTGCGCCGGGAACCGGTCACAGTCCAGGGCTTCGGGCCAGGCGTGTCCATGACAGGCCAACACCGGAGCACAGCTGTCCCTCACAGCCACACACACGCTCCGACACGGCTGGATGAACCTGCGGACGCAAACACACCTGAGCTCACAGAGAGTCCACACTAACAGCTTTCCCAGGCATAGAAACATCCAAATGTGTCATTAGCAACCCTTTGAAATAATCTATTATTATTAGAATTTTTAATGCATGTACCTGTCGAGGCAAACGGGAGCGACGAGCGAGCAGACGAAGGCCCGGGCCTGTGGATGACAGCCGGTGTGGAGCAGCGTCCTCCAGTCGTCCGAGCGAGGAACCGCTTCCTCCAGACTGCTGTGGCCCAGCAGGTTAGGCAGACGCATCTCTGAGTACGGCACGTCCTGGCAGACGCTCATCTGCGGCGGGACGGGGACGCAGCGTGTGGTCTGGCCCAGGTCGAAGGCCCCGGCGGGGGCCAGCAGAGCGACCAGGAGCAGCAGGTGAGACAGATGCATGATCCTGACAGAGGTGAGGAGCTGAGAGATGCAGGAGCTGAGCCGGCTCAGGGTTTATATACAGGCGGACAGATGTTATCAACGACACATTAGTGGGACGCAGACAGTGACAAGCAGGAGATAACGGGCCCAGACGGGGGGAGCGAGGGGGGACATTAAATAAACTATCAAAGAGATCTACACACTTAAGCTGCTGACGGCCACAAACCCACCCGACTTCATTTCACAGGACACTTCTAGCTGTCTTTATGCATCCAGATCATTTCACATGATCAAACTGAACCGTGAACAGCAGTCAAGATGTGGGCTGAAGTCTGCTGCAATTTCATCAAAAACACTCTCTGGAGTATTTGTGCAAACATTGTCATTTTTGGTGCATGATTAATTTAAACATTTAGATGATAAAACTGAACATAATATCATAAAATCTGCTGCAATTTCCTGCAGTTTAGTCAAAGTCACTGCCTGAAATATGTATACATTTTGAAACATTTAAGTGCATCATATCTTTTGGTCATTTGTTATAAAACTGAATTATAAATAATAATATTAGTCAATATGTTGGTTAAAATCTTCTGCAAAACCCTCTCTGGCACAAATATTTATACATTCAGATAACTTTAGATGCTAAAACTAAATGTTAAATAAAAACAAAATATTTGTGCAAACATACTTTTTAAGAAATGTTTTCAGTAAACGATTGATTTATATGTTGAAATGATTAAATTGACCAATAAATAATAATAATAATTCCTGTCTTCCTGTATTATGTCACATTTTAGTGCATGATTTATAAATTCAGATTATTTCAGATGACAAAACTAAATGATTAATAATGATAATATCAGTTAAAACTTGGCTGAAGCCTGTTGCACTTCCCTATAATTTAATCAAAACTAAATTGTGCAAACACAATCATGTTTTTCTGACGTTTGTAGTACATGATTTGTTTATACGTTCAGATCATTTCATGCAAAAACTGAACTGAATAAATAATTATAATAGCAGTTAAAATGTTGGTTTAACTCTGCTGCAATTTAGTTAAAAGTACTTTTTTATATAAAATATTCGTGCAATGAGATTTTAGTGCTTTACTTATATTTAGATCTTTCATAATTAAAACTGAATAATAATATCAATCAAGATACAGGCTGAATACAACATCAAGTCAATTCAAAAACATATTTTTTTGTGATATACTTTGAAGTACATAAATATACTCAAATCATTTCATAAAAATGCAACACCATGTAAAACCGCATTTGCACCATTAGTTAACATCTACGTTAAACTAAGATACTTGTTTATGTCTGTCTGTCTGTCATTTGGCTTCTGTTATCAGTGTTTTCAAGTGGAATTTTTTAAAAGGTTTAAATGCATCAGTTTTCTAACAGTGTCAGTGTTTGATAATGACGTAGTTCCACCTGACATCTGATGCAGAAATGTATTTTCCTTTCATTTGCAGCTCAAACAGTGTAAAGTGCATCCTAATGGCTGAGTGCGTCCACATGCACGGATGATTTCTGTTGGACTGAGCTGAACGTCTGGTCTGTGTGGAGACAGGCGTCTCTGACAGGTCACTGAGAGCGAGAGAGTCTGCAGTCTACCTGTGCTGCGGTGCACCTTTGATCTGACTCGACAGGCTGCATTCATATTCAAATCCTCCCGCTCGTGCTGCAGATGTCCCTCTAATGTCTCAGACGCTCTCCACTTCACTGGATTATCTCACATTAGTGCTCTGACATTTGCATTTACAGCCCTGGACTTCTGCAGTCTGACTCTCAGTCTGTGGCTCGGGCAGCTTCTGTATTTTGAGGCTTTTTCTAACATGCATTCCTTCAAGTACAATAAACTGCATGCTTGTTGCATCGATCCCAGTATGCACACGCTGTAATATCGTGGTTTGGAAAATATAATACACCTTTAACCATTTAAACATGAGAATAACTAGAAATAACAATATTTCTGTTTCAGCCGTTTCAGTTTTTTTGATAAGAGAATAAGTGGAGAAAATTATTTTCAGTATATTTCTGTGACTATTTTAGTAGTTTTTGTTACTTGTACAGTCCCCAGAATGGTAGATCCTTAGAGGATTTTTTTATTCATAGTTGAAATTGTAAAAAAAAGACAGACATCCACACAATAGTCTCATCGTTCCTGCAGTTTTTGACCAATTATTCATTTCAAAATGTCATTTAAATGAATGAAAGAAAAAAAAAGATGAACAATTTGACTATATTAGAGGGGAGAATAACTAGGGAAAAAATCATATTCACTATGTTTCTGTTACTTTAAATATTTTACTAATTTTTATTAGTGTTTTTGGTCTCATGAATGTATTCACATGTATGCAATATGACATCAGCGCTCCTGCACTTCTGACCAATCATTCATTACAAATAATAGTTTTATTTATCTTTATTTGTGATCCATTTAATACTTTTTTTTTAACAATTTCAATATTTTAGAGGCGAGAATGACTAGAAATAACTATATTAATCTGACTTCTAAACATTTGATACATTTTTATGACTTTTCCAGTCCCAAAAATGTCTAATTCTAGACTCTGAAATGCGTAACTGAAATAAAAAATAATATGACACGGCATGATTTTAAACAGGGTTTAAAATCTTTACAATATTAGAATAGTGCACACTTAAAGATGGTTGAAATGTTGTATATTGATACAGATTTGTACCTAAATGCATCATGCACGAGAGGTGTACACGAGTGATTGGATCAAACGCAGCTGACAGAACTTCATTTACATGCTCAGAAGAGCAGAAGTGTTTCCAGACAGTGAATGTGAGGGTCTGGAGCCCCTGAGATGAGAAGCCAGTCTGGACTCTCTTTATGACTGAAGACGGTCTTCATCTGAAGTCCCTTTACTGCCCTGGACAGACGGCAGCTACTGAGGGCCCTAACTGGCCCATTACAGACACAGAGCCATTTAGGAGAACAATGGGGTGCTTGAGCCCTCTCGCCGCTGATGAGCCCCCGCTGAGTGTTATTCTTTCTAACGTCTCTTTCTCCTGTGTTTGGATTGTTAATATGTGAGCGCTAACGGACTGGCTGAGCTCCAGCTGAAGACAGCGTCTGCTTCTTGTGTCTGCATCAGGAGCTCAATCTCTGGAGGATGCAGTTTTGTCAGTCAGTGTTTATTAATATGCTGAGTTAGCTTTGGTTTTCAGTTTCACTCTAATTTTAGTTTTGTTTTGTAGTATCTCTGTTTCGCTTTATTTTTATCTCTCCATTTTATTTTCAGTAGTTGTTAAGGCAACAATTCTCATTTCCGTTTAATTTTTATGTCGCATCAGTTTTCTGTTTTTCATCTAATATTTATGTTTTACATTTTTTATGTAATGTCAGTTGATTTTATTTATTTATTTATTTTTATTTTATTTTTTTGATTGAAAGCAGTTTATTTAATTTTAGGTTAACACTATAATATACTATTATAGATTTATTACTGAAATACTTTTCTTTTTAGTAATATTTTGAATAATAATAATTTCTGTTTTCACTAATTTTTTTAGTTTGTTGTGTGTTTTTTTTAATAGTTTATATATTTATATATATATATATATATATATATATATATATATATATATATATATATATCTTTAATTTATATTCAGTTTTATTAATGTATAAGCAAATTAGATTTGATAGTTGAATAATTTTTGGTTTCATCTAAATGTTGATTTTTTTTTATTATTTATTTAATTGATTTCAGGGTTGTTGTTTTTTTCAATTCAATTAATATTTTTAGGTTTAGTTAATGACAACACTAGTGTGATTTGTTGCAGTGTTATGTTATTATCATGCATACGCTATAATAGTTTATATATATATATATATATATATACATATAAATACATATATATATATATATTCAAGAATAGGGTTTTAAAAGTTCTGTTTTCACTTAGTAATTTTGTTGTGTTAATCGTGTGTGTGTGTGTGTGTGTGTGTGTGTGTGTGTGTGTGTGTGTGTGTGTGTGTGTGTGTGATGAACCCCGTCTCTCCTTCATCAGACCAACATTCACATCAAACACAGACAGATTATAAACAGCCTAAATCTGAAATACTTCTTTAAGAAACATTACAAGCTGAGATGCATTAGAACGGGGTGCACATTCAAATGATAAAACACCATTTCTATATGCAGGTCTTAAAAATCATATTCATTCAAATTATAACTTTAATAAACACGACTTGAGAAGAGAGTCTGAGATATTTTGTGGGACATTCACAGAAAACACTGAATATTTTGGCATTTAAAACTATTTTCATGATTTGAAAGAGGAAATCCTTCCTATTTATTAATGTATATATGTACATATACATATATATATATGTTGCTTTGAATAAAAAATTGGTCAAAATACTGTATAAGCATAAATATTAAATAAGAGAACATTTTACTGCCAGCAGGGTGCAGTGTAGAGATGTTTTTGAGTTGTTGTATTGTGTGTCACCAGCAGAGGGCAATAGAGACCGACCATTGTGTTTTATTACCGTGTGTCACCAGCAGAGGGCAGTTAGAGACCGACCATTGTGCTTTAATATCATATATCACCAGCAGAGGGCAGTGGAGACCGACCATTGTGTTTTATTACCGTGTGTCACCAGCAGAGGGCAGTGGAGACCGACCATTGTGTTTTATTACCGTGTGTCACCAGCAGCAGACCATTGTGCTTTAATATCATATATCACCAGCAGAGGGCAGTGTAGAGTTATTATGCTGAAATTCATACTCAATTTGGAGATTTAAAGCTTCATTGGCATGTTTAAATGATTTACACGGCCGATGCATTAATCAACATCTCATATTAGCGAGTAATTAATCATGTTATGCTCCATATTTATGCTATTTCTGTATATTTTCTGTGTAATTTCCACAACTTCCAAAACTCCACGTCTGTCCCTCACAGCCTCGTTCTCATTCCTTCCAGAAATGAATGAATTAAAGCATGACGCTACTCTTTCTAGGGTCTATTTCTATACAATAGAATACACGTGTTTCTACAGTCCTCTGTGTGATGTCAGTAGATACTGTAAGAATACCATGCTACACTCTCGTACTGTTTTCTTAGCACTTATTTTAAATTAGGTTAATGATAATTACTACCTCAAACCCAAATCCCAGCAGTAACCTTTGGACATTTTTAGATTTTAATGAATTTTTTAAACCGTGTTCCTCCCAAAGGTTCCCACAATCTAGGTGATTTCAGCTTTTATTATTTTTTTTTATTTTTTTACTGATACCATAAAGTATTAACATGTTTTAGTTGTTTTGTTTACATGCAGTAGGCCATGGTAGTCTCAAACTTGAGTGAATTGATGTAAATAAATACGTGAAAATATGTCTTCAAAGAAAATATATTTTTATTTACACTGAGGAATATCTAAACCCAAAAAAATATTGGCTAGTAATAATATAATAATAGTAATAAACACTGTTAACTGTGTTTCTGATTCAGTTTTGTTCAATTCTAATCAAACACGATGTTTTCTCTGAAGTGTGGCCAGGGTTCAGCCTCGAGCGCGCGCCCGTGCGCGTGCGCATGCGCAGTCTCCGCCTGCAGCTCGGTCCGTAGCGGCTGCTGTGCTGTTTCTGTCCGCCGCACCGAGAATCTCCGTGTTTTTCCGCTGCGTTCTCCTCCTGCCTCCGTTTATGCGTCGGACCCCGAGCCCCGGGCCCGTGCTGCTCGGTCCGTACTCCCGGTGAAAGACTCGTCTGAACTCGGCTCCGGGCGTTATGCGCTCAGATGAGGCCTACATGCTGAAGCTGTCCTCCTCTTCCTCTTCCTCATCCTCATCCTCCTCCTCCCATGCATGAATCTCACCGTGATGGCTGATGATCAACAACAACAGCCCGGTGCTCCCGGAGCGTCGCTGCAGAGCCCCGAGGCGACGGCACTGCAGTACAACAAGATCAAGAACTCAATCTGGTGAGAGATCCGATCGCACAAACACTCCTGCACATCTCCTAAAACACACATTTCTGAGATGATAGAGAGAGAAAGAGAGAGAGAGAGAGACGAGCACCTGGCGTGCATATGACGGCTTGCGCTCCGATCGGGATGTGTCTGATTCCATTGCATGCGATGTTTGATTGTTTACATTAGGATGTCAGATGGATAGCAGGCCTGTATTTCAGTGCATGGGTTGTGTGTATGATTTTTTTTGCATGGCATATCTGGCTTCAGTGCATGTGGTTATGGCTGTTTTATGATTGCATTAGCATGTCTGATTTCGTTACATGGTACATCTGATTTCAAATGCAACTGATACGTGATGTCATTGGATGCGACTGTTTCAAAGTCCGTTCCTGTTTCCTTTGCATTTGGATACATCAATTTATTACATGGATTTTCTGTTATTGCATTGGATGTCTGATTTCAAATAATATCTGGTTTCAGTGCATGGGGATGTCTGATTTCATTCCAGTGATTGTATGATTTCTTTGCATGGCATATCTGGTTTCAGTGCATGTGATTATGGCTAGTTTATAATTGCATTAGACTGTTGGATTTTATTGCATGGATTTTCTAATGTCACCTAATGGGTGTCTGATTTCAAATAATCTTTTCATTCTGATTTCAATTTATTTTTATTTTTTCAAATAATGATTTCATTGCATGCCTTGTTTGATTGTTTACATAGGAGGTCTGATGCCAAATGGACATCAGACCTGTATTTTAGTGCATGGGTCGTGTGTGATATTTTTTTTCTTTGTTTACGTTCATGTATGATTTATAATTTAATTTCTACAATACGATGCCTGATTTTCTAGCATGGATTTTTTTTTTTGTCTGCACGGGATGTATTTGCAAAGGATGTCTGATTTCATTTCATGGCAATATGCATGTAATGTATGATTTCAATGCATTTGAATGTCTGATTTCAGTTGCAATGGATGTGTAAATTCATTGCATGGGGGTGATGTCTGATTTGATCTCATGGATTTTCTGATGTCATTATTGAACAAAATGCATTTAAAATCTGACATGTCATGCAATGACATCCGCAAATCAATTATATAAAATAAGACATCATCTCCATGAATTAAAATCATACATCCAAATGCAATGAAATCAGACATCTCATGCAGTTACATCAGAATGTCCTAGCAATTGAAACAGATGTCCTAATGCAATTAGAAATCAGACTTAATCATATAGGACCAGACATAACATATGCCATGCAAAGGCATCCTACATGCAATGACATCAGAAAACCAATGAGACAAAACCAGACAACATCCCCATGCAATAAAATCAGGCATCATATCCAAGCAATAGAATCATTGCAATAAATTTAATCAGACATGCTTGCATTATTTGCATTTTAAATCAGATATGCCATGCATTGACAATTCATATCTAATTTGAGTGCATATGATTATGTCTCATTTCTAATTGCTTTGATTATATGATGTCTGATTTTATTGCATGGATTTCTGATGTCATTGCGTGCCTTATCTTTTTTTCAAATGCAAGAAATATCTGATCTCAGTAAATGATGTGACTGTCGAAGTCTGATTCTAATTTCATGACATTCAGATGTCTGATTTGAGGTACAATGGATGCATGATTTCATTGCTTGAATTGTATGATTTCAGTTGCACAGGGATGAAGTCTAATTGCCTTGCATGAATGTTTGGCATCTGAAGTCCACTTACACCTTATTTCCTATAAAAATCAGACATGAAAATGTATTTAGATGATCTGCATGCACTTAATGTCCAGAAAAGCTTCATTTCTCCAAAAACAACAAAAGTGTTAGTGACTCGACCTTTGACACCGTCATTAAGAATGAAAGAAGAGCCTGTGCTTTATTTTATCATTTTAAACAAGCGTAACGACCTCCGAAGAAATGCCTTGCCTGTTATCAGGAACCTAACAGCATGTCTTCCCCCCACTGTGTTCATACTTGAAGCACAACTGCTCTAATAATAGTTTTTTCTTGTTTTACAGCAAATCTGTACAATCAAAAGTGGAGAGTATATTGGTAAGTCTCTCATGTTATTAATTATGAACGTTTAGGCAATGTGCCTCCATTTTTTGTATATCCCGAAAGATCATTTGGACTATAAATTAGGGATGGGCGATATCTTTTCGTTTGTGAGATACTGGTAAAATTCTCCACGATAATATTTAGTCTTTCCACGATAATATCGATAAAACCTAGTTAGAACGTGCAGAATAAATGTGCTACAGTAGTACAGTTCTGCATGTGTATGAGCCTGTTTACAAACTAATTAGCATTGCATTAAAAATATTCTGTATGCTTAAAAAGTACCCAAGATTGCTTAAAGATCACAGATTAATCATATATTTTGTGCAATCATGTTTATTGTCTTCAGGTTTCATCAGTTAAAATGTATCTAACTACAGCGATAACAGGATACCTTTGTCTATGTTAGGGATTTCCTGGAGCCTCATCAGATTTATTACTTCTGCGATGCATGTGGAGTTTCTGCGCTAGAGCGCCCCCTGGCTTCCAGTATGAATTAAACAATCAGTAATACATTACATGTGTACTAGGGCTGCACAGTTATGACAAAAATCTAAATTGTCGATTATTCCCATGAAATTGTAATTGTGACTATTAATTACGATTATCATAATTAACATTGAATGATGTTTATACCATTGTTTAATGCAACTGCAAGCCGTATTTTTTTTATATGAAAATAAACAAGCTGAAAAAACTTTTTGTACTAATCTATGGTATTAAGCTTCAGATGTCAACTATACATCAGATTGGTTTCTTCTTTAAATTATAAAGAAGTTTAAATATGAATGGTATTGTTATGCACGCAGAATAACATAAGTAGACTTTGAACGATTAATTGTGGCATCCATGATTGTGATCACGATTAGAAATTCGATTAATTTAGACATTTATTTTAAGATTTTACATTCCACCTTAATGCATTTTATTTTTTTTAAAGGGAAACACATCTTTAAAAAATTAAAGGCATTAATGTATAGCCTAACTTTACAAAGCTGCTGTTTTTCTATACTGTTTCCTATTTTATTTTATTGATTGAATGGCATCTTCTTTACCTGATCACCTGCTCCTCCTCTCCCTCTGCTGACTTTTCTACCCTGCAGCTATATTTACCTCGGATCTGTTATAAAAACATGTTAAGAGATTATACACCTCATAACGTTATGACATTTGTGTATATCATCATTCATAAAATTCTAACATAGGAGAGATTATCAAAAGAAAGAAATTAAGTATTGAAACCGCCAGTAGGCGGCAGTGTTTCACTGTTTTAATGAGTTAGCCACTTAAATCGCTAATTCATCCAATTCGTTCAAAAGTCAGATTAATTTAGTAAGAAAACAAACACCGATGTGGATACTTTTGTCGTTGATAATTACGACACTATTGAAAAATATACTAGCAAAACAGACAGCTGCTTTGGTAACTTGTTATACCGATAGTTATAGCTAAATACATTGCAATGGATTAGCTAGCTAAATATATGTGGTGTGTACTAACTTTTACACAATATTCTCATACCTCATTGTCAGTACATGATGTATTTTTTTTTTTTGCATCCCTCTCTGACCAGCAGTTAAATATAGTCCGCTGTGCAGCGCTTTCTTCATTTTTGGCGTTAACATTAACCGTGTGCTCTCCCATTCAAACACCACTCGCTTGTTTTGGTGAAAGTGCGACTCATTGGTTGGGCGTTACCAATCGGTTCAATGGAGGGGGGAGTATTTTTTGTCTGATTTATTATGACATACTCATATTTGATTAGGAACAAAATTATTTTTACAAAATAAATGAATTCTATTTTTTCATATTATATTTTTCATTTGATCTACTGTGATTTTCATGTTGAAATATTGGGGGGGTTGTAACTGATGGATTTGCATATTGGGGGGTTACCTCCCCCCCATCCCCCCCATAAACTACGCCCCTGAGTGAATGCCTTAATTTTAAAACAATTCTGATCGTGTAAAGAATAAGTTCATGATATTCATTACTGTCTGATGGTGGGATTTATTTTTAGTTCCAGCAGTCGTGTGTGTGTGTCATCTGAAGACTGCTTACTTTCATCAAAACAGTGCTTTCTACAACAGTTGTCATCCTAGAGTTGTCGTGTCATAGTGCCCTACTGTTCCTGTATAGTCATTTATTATGACATAATTGATATGATGTAGTTGTCATAGTTCTTCCTTAGTATTTTTATAGTATTTACACCAATTTTCACTCGGAAATTGCTTGTAACATTCATAAATGATTATGAATATGCTGCAAGTAACACATTGAATTAAATGTGAAATATCAATGTAGAAAGACTGAAATACGTCAAATGCACTCCACTAATCTTTGTTTTATTTACATCTTTGTGAGATCATTTTTGTGGTGTATCTTAATGCAAATTCTTTAATATTAACATGTTTTCAACAAAGTACTGACATGTATTCGACATTTAAAATGTAAAAGTACTGACATGTTTTTGACATTGAAAATGTAAAAGTACTGACATGGTTTCAAAATTTAGAAAGTACTGACATGTTTTCGACATTTTAAATGTAAAAGTACTGACATGGTTTCGACATTTAGAAAGTACTGACATGTTTTCAACATTTAAAATGTAAAAGTACTGACATGTTTTTGAAATGTAGAAAATACGGACATATTTTCGACATTTAGAAAGTACTGACATGGTTTCGACATTTAAAATTTAAAAGTACTGACATGGTTCCGAAATTTAGAAAATACGGGCATATTTTCGACATTTAGAAAGTACTGACATGGTTTCGACATTTAAAATGTAAAAGTACTGACATGTTTTCGAAATTTAGAAAATACCGACATATTTTCGACATTTAGAAAGTACTGACATGGTTTCGACATTTAAAATTTAAAAGTACTGACATGGTTTCGAGATTTAGAAAATACGGACATATTTTCGACATTTAGAAAGTACTGACATGGTTTCGACATTTAAAATTTAAAAGTACTGACATGGTTTCGAAATTTAGAAAATACGGACATATTTTCGACATTTAGAAAGTACTGACATGGTTTCGACATTTAAAATTTAAAAGTACTGACACGTTTTCGAAATTTAGAAAATACGGACATATATTCGACATTTAGAAAGTACTGACATGGTTTCGACATTTAAAATGTAAAAGTACTGACATGTTTTCGAAATTTAGAAAATACGGACATATTTTCGACATTTAGAAAGTACTGACATGGTTTCGACATTTAAAATTTTAAAGTACTGACATGGTTTCAGGATTTAAATTGTAAAAGTACTGACATGTTTTCGACATTTAAAATGTAAAAGTACTGACATGTTTTCGACATTTAAAATGTAAAAGTACTGACATGGTTTCAACATTTAGAAAGTACTGACATGTTGTCAACAAAGTATTAAATTTTTTTCATGAGTTTGAAATACTAGCATTTTTTAACAATTTTAAGTACTAACATGTTTCTTTTAACATCTCAAACAAAGTACTAACATGTTTTTAACATTTTAAAGTACCAACATGTTTTCAACAAACTACTAAAATGTTTTAAACATCTTAACATTAATAACTTTTTATGTATATTTTTACATGTACTTTTGGACATACTGGATGATTCAGCTAAAAATACTCTCTTGACTATATTTAATATGTATGGCATTATTTTTGCATTAAAAGTTAAAACAGTTAATATTTAAAGCAAAACACCAAAAAAAAGCACTAGTGTAACAATATGTTGTAATTTTATAAATGGCATTATGTAGAATACTTTTTTTTGTCTGTTTAACATTTTTGCCACGTTTTGTTTAATTACTTAAGCCACAATAACAGTTAAACTGATTTACAGAAATTAATTGAACTTAACTATTAAATTAACTATTAACTTGTATATTTGTAATATTCATAAATATTTGCTATATCACTTAGCTCACTTGTACCGTGGTAATTCTGTGAATTACCTTGAATGATCACATATATGTCATAGTATTTGTGTATTGTAATCATTCAGTGCCACAGTTTATATGCAAGTACATAAACCGTACAATGGCAGTAACGCCACAGTATTTTTTGTAAGATTGTTCAAGAGTTAATTCTCAAAACAGTTGAGCAAAATTCATGTAATTTAGCTTCTTGTAAGGCTTTAAATTAAGGAGTCATTCGTTGCAGCTGTTTTTCAGATGATTATATTTTGTTGAGAATTTATTCAGAGGCCTTTTTAGTTTGCTGTGAAATGCCATTTCTGTAAAGTTAGACAAATTAGACCAAAATAGCCACAAGTTTAAACTGATTATAGCTTTTATAGGTAGTTATAGCTTTTGTGGGATCATGTAAAGCAGACATATATAAATGTGTGCCATGACTCCAGTAACAAACAGTTGTATCCACGGAGGCTGTGACCAGGATGATGAAAATAGGAGCACTTGTGGTTGCAGCAGGGTCCCAGCAATCATTTAAAGTCACACTAGATTTAAGACAAAAAAATGATTGCAGATACTTAAGCTAATCATTGGTATAACATGATATGATGTCACACTTCTGCTTTGAATTTCAAAACATTTCGAACCATGACTGACTGAATGAATGCTTATATTCTTAAAAATGCAGTTTATAAATATAAATATAATATATTTTTTAATTGAATATTAATGGACCAACACAGTTATTACAAATATATATTTATAAGTACAAGGGTTAGCAAAGTACTAGGTTATAGTAGTTTTTGTGTCTATTTAGTGTTTAAAATTTAATAAAAACAGTTATTGTAGGAAAAATAGTTTGTGGTTGTTTGTTATCAGATGTAAATGATCCTTATAGAGACATCTGAGTCTCTATGTTGTGATGTTTATATGTAAAAAAATAAATAAAAATAAAACAGAATGAAATGGAAATTACTTGATTGGAATTAACTGGAGTGGAATTGAATGGATTTGAATAGACTGGAATATAACAGAATGGAATGGAGTTGAATTGAATAGATTGAAATTTAGTAGATTATAATGAAATGGAATGCAGTTATATAAGAATGGAATTAAATGGATTGAAATAGAATGGATTTGAATAAACTGTAAAGGAATGAAATTGTCTAGATTGGAATAGAATATAATGATTGGAGTAGAATTGAGTGGGATTGTATAGAATGGAATGGATTTGAATAGAATACAATGAAGTAGAATAGACTGGAATGGAATTGAATGCAGTTATATAGAATAAAACGGAATGGATTTAAATAGATTGGAATAGAATGGAATGGAATTGTATAGATTGGATTTTTTATTTTATTGGAAAACCATGGTTAAAGAGTGTTTGTTTGGGACACATGACGCAGATCAGCAGAATCAGAATCAGAATGAGCTTTATTGCCAGGTATGTTCACACATACGAGGAATTAGTTTTCATGACAGAAGCTCCGCAGTGCAACATAACAGCGACAGAACAAAAAACACAAAAAGGAATAAAAAATACAAATATGTAGGTAAGGAATGACAATATACAAATTGACAATGTATGGCAGGTATATTACAATGAGCATTTATGTATGCACATTTATATTATGTGCAAAGAATTCAAGTGTACGCAAAGTATGTGTGTTAGATAAATAAGTGTGTGTGTATATAAATATAAATAGTGTAGTGTGTTCCACAGTTAGCATATTACTTTTATAAAATGCCTGGTATGGCAATATGATAAAAGACACCAATGTTCACTAGTAGCTTAATCATAATCAAAATAACTCTTTCACCAGTTAATTCATACAACTAGCTGTTTGTAAAAGCAACATACAATCGACCTTTAAACAGAACTCATCCAAGTTTAGAGTTGCATTATAAATATGGAACAAAATACAGTATTGTGTGGTAGAATAGAATGTACAATATACAATATAACCACAGTCAAAAAGAGCATTTTGTGTTTTATTGTTCAGTGATTGGCCAGTAACACCTGTTGCTGCTGTACAGCCAATCAGACGCAAGATATCTATTCCATACATCATATTGCATTAGAATGATGCTTACCAATAACCACAGTCGTTACTGAAGGTGTTTAGTAACACAGAATAAGAATAAGGCTGTTTGCTTTGGATGGAAGGATTTGTGAAGGCTACCTGGTACAATTAGGAAATAACAGTGAATTGTCTTTTATTTTTTATTTACTCTCATTGGCTGTCAAGTCTCACCCCATTCATGAGCGCTGGTTTCCCCTAGCAACAAAGAGGCGAATAGAATAGGACGAGGTGAGAGGAATTCATTCTCACCAGCCAATTAAATGCCCGTGCTGAAACGACGTGTAGCCAGTGTGTCAGCATTGACATGCATGTTTACTGTCAGAGTTTACATGGCAACTGGCTAAGAGCAGGGCAGGATTGCAGGTTTGCAGCTGGCCATATGAAGAGACACGCTGTGTACTGTGTTCCTGGTCGACTTGAGGAGCTCTGTCTCTCCCCGTACGATACACAACCTTGTGGAAATGGATGCAGGAGAAGACAGTGATGTCATGGGCCATGGAGTCTCGCAGGGGCCACAAAAATCAAGGCCTTTAATAGAATTTTAGTGTGTGATATTGGTGTGGAAATTTGATATTGTGCATGATTCGAATACATTTTCTTCTACGTTTCTGAAAAAAGTACCAAAAACAAGCTTAATTGTATTTTTGCTGCGGTGGAATTTTTTTGTCATTTCCATCACAACCAAATATATAAACTTCTATTGGGGAAAAACTAAGGCTGAATGATCATGGTTAAAACTAATGACCAAAATTATTTTGTTTTTCATTCTCATGATTGCACAAATGAAGAAAGTGTGAAGTTTATTTTATCTCTCTTCCTTATGAAAACTTGAAAAACTTTAATCAGTGAAATTTATATTAATTAATTAATGTTTTTCAGTTTTTCACAAACAATACAGTCCATAGTTTTATAGCAAGTATCACAGATGATGCTTATATAATCAATAGGGAAAATTTAGATCATGATACAAATATAATTAATCTTGCAGCACTAGGACAAACTCTTAAAAAAAGCTCTAAAAATAATAATTTTTAAACTTTAAAACTGCAAATTTGACATACAAATAAAAAAAGAACAATTATTATAATAAATGAATGTTGCACATGCTAGGTTTTTATTTTTTAAAGTAAAAATAATGTCAATCTTGCCTGAAATTAGTGTGACCATATCTGATTAATAAAGCAACAATGTAACATGATGTATTTCTATAAATCCAATGATTTAAACAAGTTGCCAACTTGCTAAAACAAGCAAAATATTTTTTTTTCACCCCTTAAACTTTTATTGGAAAAAATGTGTTCTAAAAAAACATAGTGTGACTGAAACTTTGGGGGAAAAATACATTTAGGTTAGTCATAGAATTTTAGATTTACAGATTTTAACACTTTACTTACATGTAATACTTGCATGTGACGATTAACCTGCTGTGATTTTATAAAAAATAATAAACTTGTGTGAAATGTCCTTGTCTTATAATCCTTGCATTGTTCATTCACACAGCAAGATGTTGAGAAGTTTACAGATATTGAAAAGCTCTACCTCTACCTTAAGTTGCCTTCTGGTCCCAGTAGTGGCAATGATAAAAGGTAAATGTTATTTTTTTTATCTACCTTATTCCTTTCCATATCCCCCTCCTCTCCTTTTATGATTTCAACACCTCATGGACCATTTGTGATTCATGTGCTTTGCAATATCAAATACACTCATAAGTCTGATAATTATGATTGATTCATGTTTACGTTCAGTGAAACATGCATATATGAAATGCATTTATGAAACAAGATCAAAGCATATGCAAGTATCATTTTTTTGTAATGTTTAATTTTGCATTTGTTGTCAGCTTCAAATTAATTCATGATTCATTCAAGCTAATCATTTCACCATTAAAATAAATTTTGTGTAAATTATGACATTGCAATACCAAGCTTCCTGTATTTTATCATTTGTTTCCCCTTATCTGTCCATCATGTCAACCCCTCTTTCCCAACATGATGTCCAATAGAACTGAAAATCAGAGGGGCTCTGCAAGTCCTGCGATATGGTACTACAACTTTAACTATATTAAAGGGAAAATAATTTTGAAGTAATATGTAACATAATATATTATATAGGACCAACAGACGTACACACAGCGTTCTGCTGCTACCCATCCCTGTTTCAAGCATTTTCCCATCCCTCTGTTTTCCCAATAGTGACCAGAACTCCATGTCATCGAGCCGAACCCAACAGATGTATGCATTCAACTGGATCCGAAATCACTTGGAAGAGCACCCAGAAACCTCACTGCCAAAACAAGAGGTGTACGATGAATACAAGTGAGTGGTTTAATGCTGCGGTAATGGACGGAGTTTGGGTTTGCATGTACTCATCATCAGTTTCTCATGCTGTGTTTCAGGAGTTATTGCGACAATCTGGGCTACCATCCTTTAAGCGCAGCTGATTTTGGAAAGATCATGAAGAACGTTTTTCCGAACATGAAGGCACGCCGTTTGGGCATGAGGGGGAAATCAAAATATCCTTTTGAATGGAAAAAATCTGATATGTTTGTATAATGTAGATTGCTAAATGCAATACACCTAAAGCATGACAACATTTGCATTTGAAACATTTTGTATGCATTGTTGTGCACCTTTACAATGCATTACGTACTGCTACAGTGGGCTGAGAAAAAAAGCATTTGTGCAAATGCCGTCACTCCCTAACTTGGAGTTGCACAAATCAGGAGATGGGGTGAGTATCCTGTTCATGTCAAATCCAAAACAAGAGATTCATATCAGTTTATTTAATATGCCCTAATTGCAACAAAATTATGTGCAGATTTGATAACCAGATCCCCTCTTATCCCTCCTCTTCTTTAGTGTGAATTGTTGGAGTCGACTGGACAGTCACCCAGTGCTGAGGATGAGATGCGTTCGGCAGCTTGCGGTCTGGTCTGCGAATGGGCTCAGAAGGTTTTGAGTCGCCAGTTTGACAGCGTGGAGGAACTGGCACGCTTTCTTCTCAACAGTCATTATATAGGCACTAAGTCTATGGCAGCTCTGACTGTTATGACTGGAACCCCAACAGGCAAGAAACCAAAAATGCTTGCATACAAATCTAGATGATGCATGAAAATGTGGGTTGTAGCAGCTACTGGGTTACTTGTGTGGCATTCAAACTATGTTCATTTCTTGTTTCTGACTTCTAAACCAGGTATGAAAACCCCTACGCCTGCCTCTGCCTTTGTGCCAACTGGTGAAGCCAACTCATTCCAGCCCCAAGTGAAGACCCTCCCTTCACCTTCTGTAGATGCCAAACAGCAGCTGCAGCGGAAGATCCAGAAGAAACAGCAGGAGCAGAAGCTCACCTCTCCTTTGCCAACTGATGCCCAGGCCAGAAGGGCAGAGGCGGGCACACCAGGCCCTGGATCCAGCCTGACCTCTGGAAGTCCTGCACTACTGTCCCCTCAACCAACCATAGGCATTGTGGTTACTGCTGTTCCAAGTCCTATCACAGTAAGGAGATTTTGGTTGATAGCAGGGTATGGATGATTTGACATGCTCAATGGACAAGTGGTTTAGATTGTGCTTTTGTTTGCAGGTTCAGAGAAGCAGGCAACTAATGACCTCTCCAAGTCCTGTTGGGGCAGCAGAGGGAAAAGTTGTACCTGTTAACTTCCAGGTTGTGACACAAAATGTTAAGCAGTCTCCAAAAACACCCCAAAATATCCCTGCCAGCCCAGTCGGTGACAGGTTGGCTAGACACCGTTATGCTCAGATTTTACCTAAACCATCTGCCACAAGCGCCATTGCCCTTCGCTCGCCCCCAACACTCCTCATCACCAACAGTCCCATCAAGACGGTGATGCCCACACCCCACGTTAGCTCTGTAAATGTGGTCAAGATGACTGCAATTTCATTAGCGCCTAACAGTAGCAGTAGTAGTATTAGTACTCCTACCCCGTTGCGACCTGCTTCAGCGGGTGTCAGTAGCACAGCTTCTCTGGAAGAGTCTAGCCAAACCCATCAAGCTCAGAATGGGGCATCTGTCATGTCTCTTCAGTCATCTGGGAAAGCTGGACGTACCTCCACAACCCTAACCCCATCAGTGTCCACTGTTACCAATGAGGTAAAAGTGACTTTTGAAGCTGTGAATGACAGTAACTTAGCCACTGCTGTTGATAAACAAAGCACTGCATCAGGGGCAAGTACAGGACTAAAGAACGAAAGAGCCACTAAATTCAGAGCTTCCAGTGAACCCTCTTTTTTTATTAAGGCGTCCCCTGTGCCTGAGAGAGTGGCAAGGGCCAAGAGTGACTCTACAACCCCTTCAAATACAATCATGGGGGCTCTTGCCCCGAGCAGCAATAACAACAACGATCAACCAGAAAGTACTTTGTATTTAACTGTTACTAGCCAGAATGTAGACGCCGAATTGTCATCCATTTGTGCTGTGGAAACAGCAAGCACTTCTTCTAAAGATGCTGGCCTCGGTCCAAAAAGCCCTCGAAAACGCTCTGCATCTGTTTTGGAAACCCATGCAATTCCAGTTAAAAGAGTATTCATTTCCCAGCAACCTTTGGATGTTAGCAGCAATACCAAGCCTGGTATTGTAATAGCAGCTAAGAAGATACAGAGACCTGGCACCTCAGCAAGACCAGAGAGTGCTCCATGCAAAGTTACAGTAAAACAGAGTAGCTCTTTTTCGACTCAAATCTTGGCCCTTTCTGACACCCCCATTGGAGCCCTGGACACCTCTCAGACTGTTAATCCTCAGAGCTCTTCACAAATCGAGAATGAAGTTGCCAATATTAGCCCGAATGAAACTGCTTCTGGTAACAGCACAACTTTACTGCAGCAAATCCCAAGTCACCAACAAATCAGCAGTGATGTTTCTCAGGAGGTATCTGCTGTAAGTGAGCTCAAGAGTTCCCTGCAAGACTACTCGCAACAGATGCAAGTAGAACACAAGCAGATTGCAGCTAATCCCTTACCGTTGATGGCCCAGGCAACTGAGACCACCAGTCAGCTCACTCTTCAGCAGGACATTGTTGATTTTGCAAGAGCCCAAGCAAGCATGGACTATTTCCCCTTCAATGATGATGATATGACCCAGGACAGTATTGTAGAAGAGCTTGTACAGATGGAGGAACAGATGAAGCTGAATAGCAGTTTGCAATCCTACCTGAGTTGTGTGGATATATCCCTACAAGGTCAAGCCACAGTTGGCCAAGGAACAATCCTGTCGCCCCATCAAACAAGTACACAGTTCTATCATTCCTCCCATAGTAGCGCAACTCCAATCCACACGCCAACTCCGACACCCACACCGACACCAACACCTACTCCAACTCCTACCTCTGAGATGCTACCAGGGGGGCATAGCTTCACCAGAGAAAGCCCTTGTTCTCGAATGGCTCCTGTTACCCCAGTGGATAGTATCTTAGGTGGGCGCCATACACCCATCAGTACTCCACTGTCAAACTGCAGCAGCAGTGTTCCTCCGAGTCCCATTGAATGCCGCAACCCCTTTGCGTTTACTCCTATAAACTCTAGTATAACTGGATATCACGATGGTAGCGTTGTGTCCAGCAGTCCAGTGAAACCCATGCAAAGGCCAATGGCCACCCACCCAGATAAAGCCAAGCTGGAGTGGATCAACAACAGGTACAACAGCACTGCAGGATCTCCCGTTATCTCCACCAACTCCACCATTGGTATCCTGCCCAGTTACCAGGATCTGGTCGAGGACCATTTCCGTAAACCACACGCTTTTGCCATCCCAGGTCAATCTCTCCAGTGTCAGTCAAGGCATCAGGATGGAAACTTGGGAAGGTTGACAACCGTTTCCCCAGTGCAACAAGGACACCAAACCACCCTTAGTAGCAAGCAAGAAAGTTTTGCCGTCCCAGCTCCGTTGGACAGCAAAGGGACAGTAAGCACATCTGCATCTGCAGGGGGAACCTTCAGATGTCGCAGCGTTAGCCCGGCAGTTCGCCAGCGTAACTTTAGTGGCACCACTGCTCAAACAGTCACCACCCCAAGGTCTGTTGTTTCTCCCTTTAATTGCCCCCTGACATCTGAGGTCCTGAACATTTTGTCCAACAACCAGTCTGTTGTCAGTGCCAGCAGCTTGGCCCAGAGGAGCCAGTCAGTTCCACTAAACATCATGATGCAGTCTGAGCTGCTGCCCGTTAGTCACCAGGTGCAGCAAAGCAATAGTGCTAAGATCACCACTGTGCTCCTTAGCAAGATGGACACAGATGGAGATGATACAGTGCGAGGGCTAGGTGTAAATAACCTGCCCGCCAATTACACCGCACGGATGAACTTAACCCAAATCCTGGAGACAACACAGGGCTTCTCCGGAGGCCCCAACTCTCAGAACCAGCAGCTGCCTCTGGACTCAAGCCCTTCGCCCTTTGACTTCCAGAAGACGGGTTACCTCATAAGCACGGGGGAGGAGCAAGTCACCTTCTCCAGTGGTGACAGTCAAGCACAATCGGGCTCTGGACTTCAGCAGCCGGAAAAGCAGCTTCAGCTCCAAGATCCGCAATTGGAGCTGCAAAACCAACAGCTACAACTCCAGAATCAACAGCTGCAACTTCCAGCTCAGCAGTTACAACTCCAAGACCAGCAGCTGCAACTGCAAGAACCGCAGTTGCAACTCCAGGACCAACAATTGCAGTTGCAGGACCAACAACAGTTACGGGATGACCCAGATCATAGCCAGCAGCACTTGTTGCCCCAAACTTCACAGCAGGTTGTGGATCAGGAGCAGCAAGAGCAGCTGGACTTCAACACTACCGTCAAGGATCTCTTGGGGGAGGACAGCCTCAACCCCAGTTCGCAACTTGTTGGACAAGTGGCATCAGAACTCAGTGCTGTCGCCTCTGAGTTTTCCAGTGATATCCGGTTGACTTCTGACCTTTCAAATAGCATTAACGACCTGAACACTTTGGACCCCAACTTGCTGTTTGACCCCAGTCAGCAGCAGGACCAATATGAAGACGCCACACTGGAAGAACTGAAGAACGATCCTCTGTTTCAGCAGATTTGCAGCGATACTGTGAATTCTGCTGGTTTCGATTGGCTGGAGAATAAAGACCAGTCAACTGTGGAAATGTTGGGATAATATTATTTCCTGTTCCTTTACTGTTGATGTTGCTGTTGTCGTCGTTTATATTTATGGTTTCTGTTCCACGTTTTTTTTTTTTTTGTATCGCGACGTTTTGTGAATCCCTTATGTAAAAAACTATTGAATGACGTATCTGTGCAGCAAAAATCTGGACGCATTGGACTGTCCAGTTTTAAAGTGCCAGCCTGAGGTAAATCTCCTACAGGCATGTGCTATATCTGAATTTTTTACAGTTGTTTTGTTTGTATTCTTGTTGTGTGATTTCATGGATCATTCTAGTCATTTCTCCACATTAAGAAGTCATTTATAGTGGACGGTCAGATATTTCCTCTGGTTCCTGCTGGTAGTAAAGTACATTCAGTATAACTGAGAAATTACATGGTGCACAAGCATATCCCTCTTTTCTATATTTCCTTCCTCTAAAACAATAGTAGATATTGAGAACCCGCATGCACAATTTGCCCTTGTATTTCAACAAAATGCAATATTCCAAGTGACGAATTGTTGACTTTGGGGAAACACCTTTTCTAGAAAGTTGTCTAAGCATCCTATGATGTGGCTTTGTGAGTTGAATAGGAGACCAAATGATTGCAAAAGAGTGCTCCCAAGCACCGTATGTACAGCAGAGGTGAAATAACATCTACATATCTTAAATCAGTCAGTTCAGTGAACTGCAAAGGTCTTAGGTGCTACATGGTGCTGACTTAAAGAATTGCATTAACTGTACATTTCATCAGCCATCATTTGTTTTGTCAAAGTGATTTTACAAATTTTGGGGGAAAAAGGTATTTAAGGCCATAATACTTGTACTGTTAAGTCCAAACTGTTGGGCAAGGATTAGACTTTTGGTTTGTTTTATTCCAGAAAAATGGGAAGATAAGACTCGTCTGCCTTATTTCAAGAGTCTAAGGCCTTATTCCATCTCATTAAAGGCTTCTGAATTCAATAATTTCTTAAAAGAACGACCTTGGTGCATTTGTCGTGAATTAGCAGTTCTCCATGTTTAGATGGTTGCTAGCCATTTCGTAGGCTTTTTAGCATTTCAAACTGGTAGTGATGATGGTATGGTGAGGGCTAGATATTCTTACCAACTCGAGATCAGCAGGCAAACCTGTGTAGTTTCTCCAGCCTTAACTCCATACCAAAGAGCAGCTGAGGAAGAACAAGAGATTGCGATCCGATAAGGTTTCCATCTTCAATCGCCTGTCATTTAAAAGGGATCTTGACTGTTTTCACATTTGTGTATATTATGTATATGGCGGATGTATAGATGGTGAGCATGTTGTACAAGTTCAAAAAGGCTACATTTCTAGGCTAATAGTGCGACATTTGTAAAAAAAAGGACATAGTTGTCATCATGAGATTTCCATTTTATCAAGATGCTAATGGTGATTATTTGTAGGTAGTTTCGAGTGCCCTTAAGAAGAAAACGCTGAGTCCATAGCCAGCACGATATTTCGCTTGTTACGTTTCTGGCTTCCTGTGATGTGCTAGTAAATGTTGGGTCTGTAGCTTGCTAATGTACCATTTTTCTTAGAAGTTTATTGGTTCCTGCATACGCAGATGTGATGTGCGAATGAAGAGAGGATAGAATAGCATGGATTTATCAAGAATAAAATTAATTAGATAAGACTTAAATATAAAGTTAATTTAATCGTGACATAGCTAAATGTTGTGTGTAGAGACGAATCAAAGGAGCAGACACTGGAAATGGTTTGGAAACGTTCATCTTATTGCACTAAAAGTTGCGTTACTTTTTCCGTTGACAAACAACAATTGGTGCCCGCGTTGTTGTTCTTCTAAAGACAATAAATAGAGGAATTACTCACTCATGCTCGAAAACGACAATTAATAATTGCCTTGTGTAGCAATGAGCTCTAATCTCAGTGAGATCCGCGTTGTACGACTTCTCGTACCTGAGAAGAAAATCTTAAAAAATATGAGATTTTAAAAATGACTGCGAATTAAACAAAAAAATAAGCCAACATGCTTTACCATGTTATAAAATGACTGTATGTGCGCATGTATGTTAAACTATCTATGGTAGTATTTGTTGTGACCACTCCTTTAGCCAATCAAAACACGACGAGAGGGGACAAAAGTAGTTCTTCGGAAGCTTATATGCATTTCTACGATGTTTACTAAGTTAAAATAAGTTGTTTTTCGTTTTGAATATATCATCAATTTTCTTCTTTTTATATATATAGATATAAAAAATGCCTACGTGAAGAAAGCTGTAAATATTTTTTATGTTATGGCATTTATTAAGGCACTGATTAATTACCGTTTTTTTATTTTACCTGTAAGACTCCAGTCCTCTTTTGATACACAGGGTTTGACGCCGCAGATTCGTCTGGTCGGTCTGGTAGAAAAACATGTCCATTCTGATCTGTAGATTTGAGCCTCTGATATGCTGGTTTATCTGCTCTATGTGGACAGTAGCTTGTTAATATTGCAGAAGCGTTTCAGCGATTTTTTTTTTTTCTTTTGTTTTTTTCCAATGGAAATTACTCACAGGTGAGTTTTTTTTAAGTGGTTTAAAATGCCAATAAACATTTTTTTTAACAATATTTGTGTAGTCTGGAGTGTGTTTGAGCGTCCTCTGTTGGTTCACATTGACACTGGAGCACAAAAAGAAAAACAGCCACAAGGTCATGAGGTCATATCATGCAAGACTTGCAATGCATGCTGGGATCTCACTAACCCTTAACAAGTCAACAATATAAATCTATAAAAATTTCACTATAAAACTTATGAAATTTAAAATCTAAATATCTGACAATCACATGAATTTTAAGACAAAGTTAGCTTTTATAGTATTTGACTGATTTAGTTGTTTCTTTTTTGTTAGAGTTTGTCTTTTTATTGTGTATACATTGTTAAAATATTTTATATTTATTCATTTTGCGTTTTGTTATGTAAAATGTATTGAGAAAGCACTTTTGAAGGCGCTATGTAAAATAGTTTATATTATTATTATTATTTGTTTAAAGTCAATATTATTAAAAATAGTGTTGACTTAACCAACAAATATCCTCAAATATTAAAAGGGAAAATAATAAAATGCTATAAATTATTGATAAGATATTTGAAAATAATAATTATTATTATGAATATTATTTTGAAACCATTTCAAAGGCATTTATAAAATATATTCTTATATGTGTGTGTGTGTGTGTGTGTGTGTGTGGAGGGGTATTTAAATCACATTGATTTGAGGAGATCACTGATTATGTTTTTACTGTTTATTAAGGGTTTGATCTTTCTCAGTATTTAAGTTATGCTTTAATATAATATTGATAATATAAAACAACTCATAAAACATAATTTTGTTTCTTATACAATAATCAAGCTTGAAACTTAAAAAAAACTATATTATATATAAATTATTAATCAATGAAGTTTTCTAAGTAAAAATTGATAAAGGCTATTTATACATGTTAAAAAGTCAAACTAATGCAAGTGACAAACACAAAATTGCTAAACTTAAAAAAAAGTTAAATATCAAAAATAATAACTACTTAAAACTATCAATAAAACTAAATGAGTGTCTCAGCGTCACTAAAATAACGGTCTTGTGAATACTTCATGTTGTTCAGATCTCTACAAACAGATTCTTGATGCATCAAACAGCACTGATAATAAATGCTCTTCTGCATATTCGATCATGTGTTTTTAGGGTTAGAGGTCATTCTGCCCAAGCCAGAGGTCAAAGGTCAGAGGTTGTGGAGATGGGGGTTCACCCTGACCGTGGCTCTGACCAATGAGAGCAGGGCAGTCAGTGCTGTGCCTCTTTCCCATGACCCCACACACATTCACACAATGCTAATGACTCCAGCCCTATTGATCCACAGCCTGCTCAGAAAACTACACAGCAGGAGCTGTTTCATAGATATACAAATACGCTGTTCCAGCATCACATGTCTTGTGTTATTGTGCTGAGACCTAATCACTCAGTGGTCATCACTGATCAATAACTGATTAAACTGAGCACACAAACACACACGTGCATCATCTGCTGAGCTTTATGTTCTCTTCATGTCGTAGAGATTTATAAGAAATGTATTGGAATCACTATTAATATGAACTTGTATAAAATCAGTTATTTGCCAAGGCAACATTGCTCAGCTAAAACTGAAATAAAAATTAAGATAAACTGTATATAGTTATTAAAAAAGATAAAAATGACAAAAATGAAAAACTAATATAAAATGGAAAATATAAAAATCTAAAAGTACTCAAAATAATAATAGTCATTTTTTTATTATATAAAAAAACAATTTTATTTTATTTGTTTACCAAGAGAAAGCTTTCACATTTGCATTTAAAGTAATGTACTAAAATAACTCAAACTAAAAATGAAGTTAAAAAAAGTACAAATATAATAATATTAATAATAAATAACAAAAATGTAAACTACAATTACAACAAATTTGGAAAATGTATTAATAACCAATAATTCAAAATATTAATAATAATAAAATCAAAATTAAAATGATTTCAGCTAGTTACAAAGGCAACATTTATCAATTCCGTTCAGAATACAAAACTAATTTTATAACTAAAATTATATTAAAAATGAAAAAAAAGTCAATCACTGTACTAGTTCAGTAGCGTGAGAATATGCATGCCCTTGTCCTCTGATAACAACTAATATTTTATTACCTTTCAGAAAAGTACAAATATGGCAAAATAATAAAAGAGGAACCTTTGTTTAGCATATATTTTGTACTTTTGTACTATATATGTATACACATACACACAAACATATGCACATATTAATTTGTTAGTTTGCTAACAGTACATCAGTTATTTTGTGGAAAATAAAACAATAAATGACTTGCTACAACCACTTTAATTTAATTTAGTCTTGAATTTATTTTCATTTACATTCATCATTCATTTATTTTCTTTCTTTATTTGTAACTTTTTAACTATTTATTTATTCATGCATTCTTTCATTTTTATACAGTAATCCCACGTTATTTCTATATTTAGCTACTGCTTTTTGGGTGTTGCTGCACATTTTGCAAATAAAAATTTGTTAAGAAAAAGTTTTCGATCACGAATTTACTGGAACTGTAATGAGATGCAGACTGGTGATATATTACAGGTGCACATGATGATATATGATGTGGCGTAATCCTGGACGTGTAATGAGACGTGAATACGTGATGAGGGCGGGGCTTGAGTGACGTGTGACGCGAGCAGCGCGAGCTTCAGCTTCAGTCAGTGAGCGGATCTCCGGAGAGTCATGACGCGCTCCGGACGCGCGCGGATTTTACGCACGGAATGACCGTGAATCGTCGATAAATGGGGTCCGTGGATTGGAAAACATATCAGCGTTTGCTGATTTTACTCTGGGTCTTGTCGTTTCCAGGTAAGACGTGTTATGTCTACGTATATTTTGACAGGAATCTCGTGCGTAAAGGCTGGAGGTCTCCAGGTTGCGTCCGAGAGAGTCTGAACGAGGATCGTTAACTGTCGCTAAACCACATGCAGATTGGATTATCAATGTGTTTTAAATTATTGTGAGATTATTTGGATGGGAACTGAAGTGCTGAGTGAATATATTATCAGAATTTGAGCATTTTCGATAGTGTTTGAGTTTGGATACAAGTAAATATTATTATATTTTTAATTTTAAAATATAAAAATTTTAAAAGTAAGTTAGTCAGTATTTTTATTTTATTACACCCTGAATGTTTCAAATACTATTAGTATTTTCTTTTTTTCTTTTTTTGAGAGGGCACCTCTAAATAATAAAATAATAATAATAAAAACACACTTTTTTCG
Organism: Carassius carassius; assembly: GCF_963082965.1. Lineage (NCBI taxonomy): Eukaryota > Metazoa > Chordata > Actinopteri > Cypriniformes > Cyprinidae > Carassius > Carassius carassius. Next base: position 1,485,957 of record NC_081797.1, read on the forward strand.
TGATTTAGCCAGTATTTATTTTATTATACACTGAATGATTCGAATAATATTTTTATTTTATTTTATTTTTGCATATATTTATTGCAAATAAATGAATAAATAAATAATAATAATATAACAATAATAAAACCACACTTTTTTAAAAGTGTTTAAGCCAGTATTTATTTTATTATATTTTATTTTATTTTAGTGGGTGTCATGAATCCAACCAGTTGTAAACAATATGACTGAATCAACCTCACTAAGATGCAACAGCAGAATCCATTTCAAGGGTCAGATCAGGTATAAACGGCTTCTTAACAGCAACACACGGCCCAAAGTCATCAGAATGAGAATGCATTCGATGGCCGGATGATTCCTCTCTCTCTCCCAGCTGACCGTGACTAAAGAGATTAGATCTTGACCAGTATGTTGCATTGTTTGATAACGTTTAGTTTCTCCTCTCCTCTTCTGCAGGTGTGTTCAGCTTCAGTGAGCTGTCGTTCACCGTCGAGCCTGAGGATGTGGCGGCGTCTCACGGAGAGCGAGTTATTTTGGACTGTCAGGCTCAAGGTGAGTCTCCCATCAGCGTGCGATGGAGGAAGAACGGCGTCCAGCTTCTCCAGAGAGGCCGGTCACAGGTCTTGTCCAACGGTTCGCTCTGCATCTCCAGCTCAGAGCGATCAGACGAGGGCTTCTACCAGTGTCTGGCACACAACAGATACGGAGCCATCCTCAGCCAAAGATCACGTCTCACCATCTCCAGTACGTATGACAAAAACATGCACGACAAGCCCAAAACCAGAAGAAACAATTAAGATATTAGATCTAGTTTCAAGAACACGAGCCCTAGTTTAAATAATAAATAATATGTTGCACACCAAATTCTAAGTGTGTGAATGCATTTCATAATTAGACTTAATGATCAATTGATGTCACACAATCTTAACATAAGTGTAATTTTCACTCAGAAATTGCTAGCAAATTTCACAAATTACAAAGAACTGGCAAGTAACATTGAATTAAATGTGAAATTATGAAGTAGAAAGACTTAACTCGCTCCAAAAATCTATGTTCGACTTTGAAAAAGTCATGTTTAAGCATGTTTAAATGCCAAATTCTGCTGATTATGAAAATTGATGTAGAAAAAAGCCATAAGTTTAGTCTGGGCCTTATGCATGTAAAGATCTGAATTCAATATGAGTGATTCAACTATAGTTGTATTATGTTTCTGTCACTAGACGGCTATAATAGAAAGTTTTAATGCATTATAAAAGGGTAAAATATTAAATAATAAAAAAATAAACAATTTCCATATTGAAAAATAATTAATTCTAATTCAATAAAATGACATCAAATAAAACATTTATCTTTTTAAATCCCAAATTCCGCTGATCTTTCTCCCAAAATCAACGTAGAAATGTTGAAAAATGCCACGTGTTCAATACAGGCCTTATACGTGTACACCTTTGAATTAGAAATGAATCGCATTGATGCTATGTATCAGTTGTTATATGTTGTTTCTTTCTCTAGATGGCTATAATAGAAAGTCTTAAGATCTTATGTAGAGGTAAAATATTGAATAATCTTCAGCGAAAGAGCTGAAAATGGACTCATGCACCAGCAGATTTCATGCTCCGTCATGCAGCTGCGTCATTGGCAATGCGATTGTTTCCTGGTCAGTTCCTCACAGGAATCTGTTAAAGGCTATTGGCCCGTGTCTTTTGTCCCGTGTGGCCCCGGCTGCCCTCTGATGGGGGACGTTTGTTCAGCCGTGAACCTGTGCACAGAGAAACAGCTGTGGCTATTGAACTGGCTCAGGCCTGACCTTCACAAAGAGACCAGAGCCGCTCCAGCTCAGCTGAATGCTGCTCCATACGCTCCAGCCATGTTTAAAAATATAAAATAAAATCATACAAAAATATAAAGCTATATTAAAAGTTTATTATAAATAATAATAAAATAAAATATCAAAAATGAATTTAGGCAGCAAAGGTAGCATTTCTAATTTTTATGTAGTTTAACTTGGTGTACTTAAATAACTAAAACTAAGTCTAAAATAAAAATTCATAAAAACTATATAGACATACGTAAAAATGTAAACAAAATTACTAAAACTTAAATTAAATTAATAGAATCAAAAATTGTAACGAAAACAGAAAATACAAAACAATAAAAAATCCATTCAGAATATTAATAAAAATATAATATCTGTATTGCAGCAGCACTACTGGGAAATGCAGTTAATCAGGTATTATTATATTTAAAATCCAATTGAATTTCAATTAATCAGCAACATCTGGTAGTAATATAATATAATATGTGTATGTGTGTGTTATATCATTAATAGATATTATTAGATGGTCTAATATATCAGCCAGTGCGATTAATCAGCATTATTATTTTGAAATGATCGTTGTTATTACAAGCATAAACCACTAAATAATAAAATACAATATCCAACATAAACCAGTAACTGTTAAAATAAAATATCTGCTCTCCAGGTTAGATACTGTTATTTGCATGGGCTGTGGGACACTAATAATATAATCATTGCTAACTATGTGTCTGATTTATAATTGTGCAAAGTCTGCTAAACCAAATAAGCAACTCTATACCCTTCGTAAGCCAGCGTGTGAAGGGTTAAGGGTTGGCCTCACTGGCCGTCTGTCCAGAGGCCGCTGGGAGAGGTCAGAGGTCACAGGCTTTATTCTGGCCTGACTGATGCATGAGCTCCATTCAGTGTTTTCAACATGATTGTGTTGCTCGCTCGATCTGAGATCTCAGTTTCTCTCTCTCACATGAATTAATGCATTTATTTAAGATCAAGTTCAAGTGAAGTACAAGTTAAAAGTCAGAAGAAAAAACAATTTAAAAACACATCAAAGTTGCATATAAATACAATCAGTTTTATTATAGTTAAATAAAACCACAATAACATTTAATTTGATTGATCTAAGATCAACTTAAAACTAATTCTATAATAATAAATGTACTAAAACAGCTTAAATAAATAAATAAAACTACATCGACATTAAAAATACAAATTAAAATGAAAGTATAAAAAATATAAAAAGTATAATAGTATCTCCATGATGCTAATATAAAACACAATGTAGTCTAACATATGTAAATGTAATGAAAACATGCACAAGAAAACGAGCTCGTGATGCTATTTTAATACAAATTAAACACATTTCCCTCTAAATCCTTGCTATTGTGATGCATTTATAATAATCATACTCCGTAATCAAATGATGTTAAATGCAGAAATAATTAAATAAATGAACCTCTGGATGAAATATAATTTATTGACAGGTTAATATTCACCCGTATAGTTCCATGTATCGTCTATAATCCTCATTTCTCAAAGTTAAATGTTAGATTTGTCTTTCCAGGGCTGGAAATGAACGGTTTTGTTGGTATTTTAACAGCATTATTAGAGTCCTTGTGTAAATGGCATAAAAATCTCCTGAACACATTTAATCAGAGTCTCGGACTGGATTTGGGAGGACAGACGGACTTGACTGACCTCTGACCTTTGGCAGGAAACCTTTGTGCTGTTTGACCTAGGCATTGATCTGGATTTTACAACCCGGCTGACCAGACACACACACACTAAAGAGGGCTGATTTAATACTGAGGGTTTGGTATTTTCTCTTTTCATTACTTCTGTGTGTTGATTTCACGGCTTTCTCCACACACTGATCTCCTTCAGTCTCTGAACAGCTGTGTAACCCGTGTAGCTTAACCTCTGAAGATAGCATCTTTAGAAAAAACACTCAATATTACTTGAAAAACAAAGCTACTGAAGGTGTGTGTATTTAAGTGAACTAAGTAATACACTGCAGAAATGATTTTCTTTTTCTGTCTGATTTTCCAGTACAGATATCTTAACTTGATAATCACATTTTATGCTTAAAATAAGAGCAAATATGTGCCAGTGGGGTTCATATTTTAAGTCATTTTGCTTGTATTATTTATTCAAGGATGTTTAGATATTTGTACTGGAAATTTTTTTCTTTTTTTCTGTGTTTTATTTACCATGAGAGAACAGCAGATTGTCGGTTTAGTGGTAATTCATTTTTCTTTTTTAAGGACTTTTCCTGTCATTTATTCAGGGTTTTTTTTTTTTTTTAGTTTTTTTAGGATTGTTTCTTTTTTTTCTGTACAAAATAAATGTTTGTTCATAAGTAAGTAAAGTAATTTCTAAGCCATATCACTATAAAGGAAAACAATTCATTTTTATTATTTTTATTTAGTCAATGGTTATTAATTTTATTTATTTATATATAAAAAAATTTTTTTTTTTTTTTTTTTAAATTGTAAAATAAATGTTACATCTGTTCACGAGTAAGTAAAATTATTTTTGAATCATGACACTACAGAGGAAGAGCAATAATTATTTTATTCTAAATTCTTTATTATTTTGTGTGTGTTTTTCTGTGCAGAATAAATGTTTAATTTATTCACGAGCAAGGCCATTTTGATCAATACAAGCACAATATTTGATTAACAATTAATGGTGTTTGTTTATTCATTTTTTAGGATTTTCCTGTGGTTTTGTTTTGTTTCTGTGCAGAATAAATGTTAGTTCACGAGTGTGTAAAGCTCATTTTGAGCCGTTTGAACACTACGTTTGCTATTTGATTGACAGTTAGTGGTTATTAATCCTCACATGTAAATTTAGGAGCTCTTTAATTTCCCTGGTCTCTGTTTGAACACGAGTGACTTTTCATTGATTACCTTCAGAGCCTTCTGGCTAGACTCGAGGGGGAGGAAACACAGTGGCTTATGGGTAAAGTGAGGGGCTGGTGTTTTTTGTTTTTAAAAATGTGGGAAAGTGCTCCTGTTGTGAAAATGAAGAAACCGTGTGATTGGTCCATCACCTGTGTGTTGATATGTGCAGCTCGCTTCATTCATTCAGGTGTTTCAAACCTTGTTTTACACTTTACATGTCTTCATGAAGAGCCTGTTTATTGCATATTGACACACTCGTTTCAGATGAGTGTTATTGATTCTCACTGATCTATAAAAGTCGTTCTTCACTGTCATTGGGCCATTGATTCATTGATTAGAGCAGCTGTTTATTATTGGCTACTGTGCACTCTGGCTCTAAACAGACAACCAATCACAGAGAAGATCCGTCTCAGTGCTCTATGCTGTAAGATTAGAGCTAAATGGGAAATCATTTCATGTCTGATTTCATGCATTTAACCCTAGAGTTTATTGGTGAAAGTTTCTCGCTGGCTGCTGAGAATGCATTCAAATGTGTGTTTAATATGTACTGATAGAGGAAGTAGAGAGGATCGTCTTGTGTTTACTCTTATCTTTCAGACCTCATTATTGATTATGGTGGATTCGTCTGTGTCCGTAAAGTGATTCGTTTTAAAGCGATTTATATTGATTTTGAAGGAAAGCCAAGAACTTTTATTATTTGCTGTTGATGTTTGTCCAAAAAACTGCTAATAAACGATAAATATAATACAAAGTTAGATCTATATTAAATTCTACATTGGCTCTATTTGATTCATACATAATTGTGGGCCAGTGTTGTTTTAGTATCATTAAGATACAGACTTTTTTTTCTGTTTAAATTTTAGTCATTTATATATATTTATATATAGTTTTATTTATACATCAAGTTAAACTAAATGAAAATTATAAATGTTGACTTGTAAACTAGCTGAAGTAAAATAGGTAAAAATTGTTATCTTGTTTTATTTTAGGTTTATATATATATATATGGTAATAAAATGGTTTATTTTAGTATCACTCTTATAGGTTTCATTCATATTTTCAATTTGATTTTTATTAATATATTTTCTGTTTTCATTTTAATTTCTGTTAGTGTTAGTATCTGTTGAGTGCTTTTGTCATTTAAATGTTTTTTCTCTAAATGTGTGTCTATATAGTTTTTATTAATTTCATTTCAGTTTTATTTTTGCTCATTTTAATACCTCAATGTAAACTAAATGAACATTAGAAATGTTTCTCCTGCAAATAGGTGAAATACGATTTTCATAGATTTTCATTTTTAGATTATTCTTTTACATTTTTTTTAAAACAGGTTTATTTAACTATAATAACCCTGTTGTGAATCATTTATATCTCTTTTCTTCACTCTGAAATTTCACATTATGGACACATAAAAGGATGCAGTGTTGATTTTAAACATGCAAATCTTGGTTAATGACTTCTCTGTCTTCCACTGACCTGAACAGATGAGCTGATGTTCATTACCCAGCCGGTCTCTGCTGAAGTCAGGCTGGGCTCAGTGGCCAGATTCTCCTGCGCTGTCAGTGGATCAGCCGTTATCAGCTGGGAACTTAACCAAAGATCTCTCCCTCTGGAAACAGACAGGTGTGCAAATAAAAAAACACAATATGCTAAATAAATGACAGTAGTTCACACTAATGTGTATAACTGCAAATGTGCTTGTTTCAGAATCACAGTTTTGCCAAATGGAGTGCTACAGATCCATGATGTGACAATGAGGGATGCTGGCAATTACCGATGCTTAGCCACAAACCTGGCCAGTCGAGTCAGGAGCCAAGAGGCCGAGCTGAGCATCATCCCAGGTCTGTGTTTGTGCGAGGATGAACGCTGATCATTATCAGATCTAGTTCTGAAATAAAGGAAGCAGTAGCTTGGCATTGCATCTCCTCTGTTCTCTGTGCAGCATCAGGTCCGAGGCCTCTCATGAAGCCACTCATCATAGCAGGACCGCAGAACATCAGCGCCGCGCTTCATCAGTCTGTGGTTCTGGAGTGTTTGGCGGAGGGAAACCCTCGGCCGCTTGTGTCCTGGAGCCGGGCCGACTCTAAACCCATAGATGTGTCAGGAGCCAGAGTGCTGGGAAACGGGAACCTGATCATCTCTGCTGTTAAAGCTCATCACAGCGGCACGTACCTGTGTCGGGCGACGACGCCGGGAACACGCAACTACAGCACAGCGCCCGGAAACCTCACCGTACTCGGTAAGAGATGTCTGCTGGACGGATGCATCATAAACACTTCTGAAGGGCTCTTTACAACAACTATATTAACATTCACACCTATGATTATTTGTGACCTGTGCTGGCAAAAGCAGTCAGATTGTGCACAGTCTAATTTGGAGCTAAAGACAAAAAAAAATAATTGCATGCAAAATTCACTTTATAAATGTATGTAGTGGATTACATTTGTTTATTACGGGAATGCACCACGCAATCTATGGTCACGCAAATCATTCGTTATCCAGCTTCATCTACAGATGAAGTGAGTATATGTTTATTTTTTTTGCATTTTTCCTTATAATGTGCTAGTTAGCAAGTTTCACGATAAATGCAGCTAAAGTTTCCAGTTTCTCAGAGAGGCGGGGCAAGCAGAGCTCATTAGCATTTAAAGGGACATGCAACAAAGTGGCTTGCTGTAAACAGAGCTGTCTTTGACAGGGTAAAAAGGTGTTGTTTTACACTACCATTGAGAAATTTTAACCAAAGACTATAAAAAATCATATCAAACTCTGGAAAATGGGCATCTGATGACCACTTTGAGCCCTCATCTAGTGATCCCAATGCTCCAAATAGTAATTAAACATCTAAAAGTACCTTTTTCCCTGCTGCTCGTTTCACACGCGCGAAGATAGATAACTTTACCGATAGCTATATTATCATTCACATTAAGAATAGTAACACTGGCATATTATATTGAAATCTATATTACTGATTAAGAGCAATAATGATAACTGTATAAGCGTTCACATCAAGAATGAAAACTTTTATGATAACTATAGTAGGCATTTACACCAAGAACAATAACTATATTAATATTTACACCAAGATTGATAACATTAATGATACTAACTATTTTACCATTCACACGAAGAACAATACTATATTTGCACCAATAAACATAACTACAGTGATAACTATAATGATATGTCATTAGGGTCAAGTTTTTGAAATTGAGACTTATACATCATCTGATTAATAATTACGCTCTCCATTGAAGTATGGTTTGTTAGGAGGACAATATTTGGCGGAGATGCAACTATCTGGAATCTGAAGATGCAAAAATATAAGAATTCTGAAAAAATCATCTTTAAAGTTGTCCAAATGAAGATCTTAGCAATGCATTTTACTAATCAAAAATTACGTTTTGATATATTTATGGTTGGAGATTTACAAAATATCTTCATGGAACATGATCTTTACTTAATATCCTGATGATCTTTGTTCTCACTGCATTTTCACTCATTTGCTTGCAGTTGCTCCGACTCTAGTAGAGAAACCCGAGAGTCAGACCCGACCCAGAGCTGGTACGGCCCGCTTCAGCTGTCAGGTCGAAGGGACACCTGTTCCCCGAATCACCTGGTTTAAGAACGGTCAGGTGATCCACTCCAATGGACGCACCAAGATGTACAACAAGTACGTACAGACAAATACCTATCAAATACCAAATGTCATAATCTGTATAATACTGACATATGTCCCTTCATCGTGTACCAGTAAACTGGTGATAACCCAGATTATTCCTGAAGACGATGCCTTTTACCAGTGCCAAGCGGAGAACTCCCAAGGCTCGGTTGTGTCCACGTCCCGTCTCATCGTGGTGCTTTCGGAGGACCGTCCCAGCGCACCGCGCAACATCCATGCTGAAACCATCTCAAGCTCAGCCATCTTACTCGCGTGGGAGAGACCGCAGTACAATGCAGATAAAGTCATCGCCTACTCTATACACTACATGAAGTCTGAGGGTAAGCAGGGTTCCCAGCTGATTATGTCCAGTTCTTATCTTCCTTCAACCAGATACTGGTTGACAGAGGAAATTTTGCAGCTGAAAGTCATCTCAAGTCTAAATGCATGTTGTAGATCTTAATATGAATAATTAATACATGCATATGTTTTATTTTATTTTTTTACCTCCATTTAATCACCCTGTCTACTGCAAGCTGCTCACATTCAGATCTTCCTCCATTTTTAAGTGCTACAACCGCATCTCAACATCCGATCAACTACAGATGGATAGAACCAAATTATGCCTTAAACCCCGCCCCTTCAAGCGTATGCTAATCAGCGTCCACTTTTGGATGCCACGCCCACATTCCAACATCCAGTCAACAACAGATGCATAGAGCCAATTTACCGCCATAAGCTCCTCCCCTTCAAGCTCACACTCGCCCACATCCACTGTTGAGTGCCACGCCCACGTCTTAACATCCAATCAACAACCGATGCTTAGAACCAAGCCCTGCCTTAAATCCCGCCCCTTTAGCTCGCACTCACCTGCCTTCACTTGATTTTTGATATAAATCATTGGCTTTGTGTTCGGAAGCCCTCAGAACAGGAATGAAGGGATTTTTCTTGCAGGATTGTGTCTCTGTTCTGTATTAACAGAGTCCTTAGAGACATGAGAAAAAGGATTAAAACAAACAGAGGATACCCTTCAACTTTTGGTCTGATTTTCTTTTCAGGAAACATTGCTATTGTGGTTAAAGCATGTTCAGAACTACATGGTTGTGTCTGGTTTCTATTGATTCAGTTTGCCCTCGAGATAAAACTCAAACCTGTAATCTAACTTGACCCCAATCAAAGTGTGAGATCTCAGTTGTCGGCAGTATTTTGGAGAAATCTGATTGACTGATAGAGTCTATACTCGCAGGACTGAACAATGAAGAGTATCAGGCCGTGATCGGGAATGACACGACCAACCACATCGTGGACGATCTGGAACCAGCGCGAAACTACACGTTTTATATCGTTGCCTACATGCCGATGGGTGCCAGTCGCATGTCAGAGCAGGTCACGCAGCACACGCTGGAGGATGGTGAGTCTGTGGACTTTTAGACCAGTGTTTCCTAACCAGTGTGCCAGGTTGTCCTGTAAAATGATCAAATAAAATGATCTCTATTATATTTCGTTATTATTTGAAATCAATTTTCTTCATTTTAAATATCCTGTGCATGGCGTTTTAGGAGATTTTGACCAAATTTATTAAACAACAACACCCATATTAACTTTATAACATGTATATTGATGAAAACGTAATGCGCCTAATCATCTAATCATATATAAAGTCAATATACCAATTCTGACGATGCATTGTTTAGTTATTGGAAAAATAACTAAAATTGGAAACTGTGCCATGGCAGAAAAAAGATTGTGAAACATAGTTTTAGATGATTTCCAAAAGTTAGATTTCCCAGAACACTTTCCCGTCAAATGTGTTTTTGATCCCTAGTGCCCCTCCGTACCCCTGAGTTGAGCCTGACGAGTCGCAGTCCGACGGACATCCTGGTGTCCTGGCAACCGCTTCCTCCCAAACTCAGCCGTGGACGTGTATCTGCGTACCGTCTGTCCTACCGTACGGCCACGGACGAGCAGGTAATCTCTGTCGAGCTGCCCGTCCCGAGTGAGAACTGCACCCAGTACCTTCTGCAGGGTCTTCAGCCCGACACCATCTATTTGATCCGAATGTCTGCGTCGACCCGAGTGGGCTGGAGCCAGCCGTCTGCCTGGAACTCCCATCGCACGCCCAAAACATCCACCGCCACAGGTGAGAGGCTGACAGCACGTCTACCTTCATTTGGCTCATAACCATTGGTTTTATGATACTACACCCTCAAAAAAAACGAGGGTTTTTGCAGCGAAGAAGTAAATGTGACCCTGGACCACAAAACCAAGGGGTCGATAAATCATCTCTCCATTGATGTCTGGTTTGTTAGGAGGACAATATTTGGCGAAGATGCAACTATTTCAAAATCTGAGGGAGCAAAAAAATCTAAATATTGAGAAAATCATCTTTAAAGTTGTCCAGATGAAGTTCTTAGCGGTGCATATTACTAATCAAACATTAAGTTTTTATATATTTACGGTAGGAAACTTACACAATATCTTCATGGAACATGATCTTTGCTTAATATCCTACTGATTTTTGGCATAAAAGAAAAATACGATAATTTTGTCCCAATCAATGTACTGTTGGCTATTGCTACAAATATGTGAATCATTAGGATATTAGGTAAAGAACACGTTCCCCTGTTTTAGTAAATCATAGCTACATTGTAATAATTAATTTCCTAAATTTAGTAAATTAGTATGGCTTGGCCACAATTTACAAATTAGGGATCAAATTAGTATAGTATATATTAGGCCACATCATACTAATTATTCCCTCGTTTTAGTAAATTGTGTCCACGCCATGATACTAATTTGTTTCCTTGTTTTAGTAAATTGCGACATGCTGTACTAATTTGTTGCCAGTTTTAGTAAATCGCGACAATTTCACACTAATTCATTCCCTCATTTTAGTAAAACGTGGCCAAGTCGTACTAATTAGTTCCCTTGGTTTAGTAAATCACAGCTACATCATCTTACTACTTCCTCTAGTTTTTATCAATTGGAACAAGGAAACATACTAGTACAGTTGCCACAAATTTACTAAAATGAGTAAAAAAAATAAAAAAAAGATATTGTAATTTGTGAAATTATATCTTTGTCCGCATGTCATCTGCGGGACTCCATACAACTTCAATCCTCTCCTTTAGGTTTATGCATCTTCTTCTCTTTCTTTTGAATCCGGAAGAGCTGCTCCATTTCAGAAGATCCTCAACAGCGCCCCCTACCTTATAACAGTGAAAACAGGAATAACTTGTCTATGGCGCAATTATATAATAGCATTATGTAATAGATTACGGAATATGTTGTCAATGGCAGGGAAAGAATTTTAAGATCTTTTTCTTAGTTTGAAGAAGTTTTGCACCGTAAAGAATCTTTTGGTGGAATGAAAAGGTTCCATAGCAGTTAAAAACTCTTCCTTGGATCATCGATGCCAATAAAGAACCTTTATTTTTAAGAATGTAGCATATGTAGCGATCTAGAATACTCTGGCAAATGCATAGCAGCATCTATGCATGATCAAGATGCATGATCAACTCACCACTCTCTTCAGAAGAAATTGAGTTTTATTTAACGCTGCTTTCAGAAAAGCTCCGACAGTCTCTGTAAGCCGCTGAACTGGGCAGCTCAGACCGTGACAGATGCATTAGGCTTTGTTCCTGCATTCTGTTTGTTACTCAATGACCCTTGACCCCGGCTGTCAGTTAGGAGTTGAGGGACGGCTCAGTTTCTCAGTTTCGGGTCATAAAGGGAGCGCATTAGGCAGCCTTAAGAATAGACCTGTTTCAGAAAGACGAAGTTGACTGGTCCCCAAAATGGGCTTTATTTTCTCTTTCAGCCTTTTCTGATGGATATTGGCTCTACCGGATCTTAGACACACTAATAGCGATTTGAGAGTGAATGTCTGGTTGAAAATAGAAAGTTTTGGGGTTGAATATGGGCGTTATGAGGCAAGGTGGCTTTGTTTGAGTTTGAGTGGTTGGAAGGATCTTATAAGGAACTTATCAAAGCCTTAATAATTAAAACTGACTTGAATTGATGATTGAATGTCACTGGTTGAGATGTTGTGTTGAAACTGATGGTTTTTATCTATCCTTGACTCTACTGCCCTAATCACTGCATTTTTCACTGCAAATGTGTCATTCTGTACATGCATTTTCACTTTAAATGAAGCGATGCAAAACACTGAATCCAATTACCATTAGCCAAAATGTTGTTAATATATTCCTCTTATAAGTTATATATTTAAGTTAATATATTGCCCTTATTGGCAAGACATATCGGCATCATTTTTTTCATATCGGTCCGATATGATATTTTCATTTAAAGCCATTATCGGCCAATTCCGATAATATTGTGCATCCCTATTTATTATATAATGTTTTTATTTATTTATATCACAAATCATGCAAATAATTCAAATTGGTTTCCTAAATAATCATAAAAGGTTCAAAGAAAACAAAAATAGCAGATATGATACATTATGGATTTAAAATGTTTTTTGTGTGTGTTTTTTTTTTATAATTTTGTAAAATAATTTCAATGTCTAGACAGGGAAAATAGGATTAACTTTATTATTATTAAAGTTATTTAATATTACAATTTAAAATCCACAATGTAGCAGTAGTATTAAAAGCTTCATTTAGAAAAAAAAAAGTATATAAATGTATTTTACAAACTTTTTATTCTTGCTTAAATGTATATTTTTTGTTGTTGTGCATGATTCATCAATGCATGACAAGGCAAGTTTATTTATTATGCAATGTTATAAATTTCAGGCTGCTGATGAAGTCAATGTCATCTAGGCAGGGAAAATAAGATTTAGCTTTAATATTAATATAATTTAATATTTAATGTACGGTAAGTTTAATTTAATTTTATAATTTAAAATCCACATTTCACTCCAAAATAAGTCATGTTATGAATGTTAAATGCACTTTTTTTTCTAGCCATTAATGTATGGTGTGGGCTTGTCGCAGTGCTGATTTATTAGTGGTGTTTGAAAGTTATTAAATCATCACTATTACTAGTCATTTTTACCTGTCTGTCAGCTTGTCCTCAGAAAACATACAGAAAATCTGTACAGAGGTGGTTGTAATGTGTCTGTTCGTGCCCTCAGTGCCTCCCGCCCCAAACCTTGAGCTTGAACCTGTGAACTGCACCTCAGTGATGGTCCGCTGGTATCCGGCTCCCAGCGACGCTGTGCTCCAGGGATACAAGCTGTCCTTTCACCCAGACGGCCAATCAGAGGACTCGGTTCTCCAGCTGCCCCCCCATGACCACCAGCACTCCATCACAGGCCTCAGTGAGTGACACACACATGCAGCTCTCCGTTAACACATGCATAGCTTAACCCACTGTGGCATGCATTATGTTCTTCTATTCATACATTCTTTTCTTTATACGTTTTTGTTACATGAAATAGCTTCAATTATACAAATTAAAAATGATTTTTTTTTTTATTGATGCATTCAATCTTAATTTCCTTAAAAATCTGCAACACACACATACAGACACATATAAACATGTGTGCACACCATCGTAAGTCACTGAAGGCCAACTCATCCTCATTGTCTTCACAACAAAGAGCCAATTCTGCTATATTTCTACGTAAAATATTTCCCAAAAGATTTACAACAATACAACTATACAACTAAAAACACTTAATAAATAACTGCAATCATATTATTGATGTCACTATCTATAAAATATTCTATTGGGGAAATACATTACTACAGCGTTGCTATATGCTAACATTGATATTTTCTCAATTTACAGTTACTTTCTAGACACTGTTGAATTGTGAATAGAAATATGTAATTTACTAACCAAAGAGGATGCAAAAAAATCCTCTTTAGGAAGAGGTGTTCAGAAATGAGGTTAACAGAGGAACTTGTGGAGCACTTCAGCAGGTGTCCTCCATGTGAGGGTGTTTTGGAGGAACATTCGTATGTCCTTTGACTTGAAAACAGCACATTAGTGATTGCCTTAAGGTCAGCCCTTTTAATTACCATAATGCAATATATTGTATTTTTTAAGGGAATAAGTAGAAAGTAATTGTTGCCATAATGGCAGCTCCGTATTGTAGAGGGTTAATATAATGCAAATTATGAAATATTTAGTAGAAAACCCATGAAAAATAGATGTTCTTTAAAAAAAAATCAAATCAAAAATCAATTTTTTTCCGATTATGGGCGGCAAGTTTATATCAAGTAAATAAGACTTTTTCTTCTGCAAGTTTATATTTTGCATTTCAGACTTTTTTGTCAAATCTGAATTATGAGGGAAAAATACAGAATTGTGCAAAAAGAAATCGAAATATACTTTTGTTTTTATTTGGTAATGGGAGTAAGGTTTCATAAATTCTAAATTGCCTGTTTTAAACAACTGGACTTGTACATTTGATTGATTTAAAATGAGGAATCAGCCTCAATGCATTTGAGAAATGATTATTATGTTGAGAATACCTGTGTGGAAACCTCAAACTGATCACTTCTGCACGGTCGCCCTGTCCGTCCGCTTTGTACGTGTCACGCAGTTTCCCCTCAGAGGTCAGAGGTCACGGCCCAGATGTCTCCCTCCAGCTTTCCCAGAATTCTCCATGCCCCGTCTATTGTGTTTGGGTTTAAGGTCGTCCAGAGGCCCGTGAGAGCGACCCTCCCCCCCGTCACCCTACAGCTGGACACTCACCACAAACAAAGCATTCTGGGATTGAACTGAACTGGGCAGAAGTGACCAAAGAGCAAGCTCGAGTTCAGTCTCCTGAAGGAGGGAAACTGTCTGAAATAATTTAATATTTTAAATTAAGAATAAAATAATTAAATAAATAATTAAATAATTTAATTTCACTAGAATTTACATATTGATTTTCTCAAAAAATAATATATACATTTTTAAAATAAATAAATTTTCACATTTTGTTGCATACAATGGATAATTTGTAATGGGGAAAACAAAAAATATTAGTAGTTTGATTAAGATATAGAACATTTTACCTTT
This sequence comes from Carassius carassius, assembly GCF_963082965.1. Classification (NCBI taxonomy): domain Eukaryota; kingdom Metazoa; phylum Chordata; class Actinopteri; order Cypriniformes; family Cyprinidae; genus Carassius; species Carassius carassius. The sequence goes on from NC_081797.1 coordinate 1,501,315, forward strand.
TGTATTGGAAAATTAATACATTATCTTATTATCTTTAGAAAACATAGGAAACATACATACAACAGGGATTTAAATACATTTCCTAATTTTCTTAGAAAATATCACATTTTTAAAATAACAATAAAAGCTTAATTTACCTAAAACTAAATATTTTTAGAATATTTATGATTAATTTCATTAAATGGTAACGTTTTACCTATTTTTATTTTTATTTACTGGGAAATACATTTTCTAATTTTCTTTGAACATGTTTAATACTTTAAATTCAAATTAGATCTTAATTCACTTAATACTTAAATTTTCAAGAACATTTGTAAGTAGTTTGATTAGGATTTCCATAAGATATAAATATTGTATCTTTCTAATATTTTACTGTGAAACTAATAATTTATTTTTATTAATAATTTATAATATAATAATTTAAATTTTCTTAGAATATTTCTTAGAGCATTTACAATTATTTAAATTTAATATTTTAATTCATTTTGAAAGATTTGATAAGGATTGTCATATACAGTAGATCTTTAACCCTCCATTAAAAAAATAAAAATAAAAAATCATCATGGAAAATTAGTTTCAGTTTCAATTTGATCTAGATGTATAAACAGTGATTTAGCAATGCATTAACTTTTCTGAAAACAAATTCCAGTTGAAAATGCACACATCGGATCAACATTTGCATGCTTTCACGTGATTCTGCAACATAATGGTTGACGTTTTTATTGAAATAAATGAAATATGTGTTTCTGTGAGTTTGGTGTTACACACTAGACAGAAAAAGCATAATTTGCATAAATTAAATGACCCATGTGTGCTTATTTCTCTGAGACACAGCGCCACCTAGTGTCTTTGTGATGCACTGCTCATTACAAATCTGTTTAAATGGGCACAGCGAATGGCACTTTAATTATGTTATTATGTCAAAAGTACATTTTTATCATGAATAAGGCCTATTATTATAAAAAAAATTCTCAGACATGTCTGAAGTACCATGTTAGCTTTCAGAGCTCATTATATAATGTCAACCATATAGTTTTATCTCTATATGCATCATGTAAAATTTCAGCAAATTTAATAAACTAAACGTCAGTCGTTTTGTGTGGTGTTTTGTGAAATTTTGCTAAATTAAGAAAAAGAAATTGATTATTTGAGGTACTTTATTTATTTTATTTTATTGTGTATTATATGATTTATGTTGTCCTATAGATTCCAGAGTAAAGTACCATGATAAACTGTTAGCATTCAGTGCTAATACCTCAGTTTAAGTCATTTACTTTGACTTAAGACATTGTGTGTAATTTTATACAACATATAGCTTATATGAGGTGTTGGTACTAGTACTATAAAATACTGTTAGCATGAAGTGCTAATATCGTATCGATGTTGTTTTGCAGACCCCAGAGTGAAGTACCATGTGAAGCTGCTAGCGTTCAGTGCTAATGGAGACGGCTATCAGGCCCATCAAACGGTCAACACACCAGGGTGTCCATGTAAGAGTTAAAAAACACTCAAAACCTGAACTCTGCTTCATCTGTGGGATTTGCACATCCATATTTCACTAGAAACACTTCAAACCAATATTCAGTGTTAGCACTGAAAACATAGAATGACAAGCTAACAAATACTGATATATACCTTTGTGATAAAGAGCGGTTTCATTGTGTTGAAATTATGCTTGTAGATATATTTCAGTGGCATATTAAGGCCACTTAAGTGCATTTCAAGAGAGATACTTTCATTTTAAATCATTTGGGCTTTTGTTGTGGTTTTTGAAGAGTTTACTTACTTGAGCACAATGTAAGTACTTAATTATGATTTTATCTGTATTTGATACTATATTTAAAGTTAATATGTTTTATATGTACATTTAAAGATGCATTTAAATACATGAAGTACAAGTTTAAATAGAAATGACATTAAAGTGTTTTTAAATATGTTTTTACTTATTTTAATCTTGTTATTCAGTGAAATATCTTGAATCAACATACATTTAACTTGAGACACAAAATGACTTGAGATATTAAGTACCAATTTCTGATATAATGTATCAAAACTCTTAAAGTTTATGCTTAAAACGAAAACAGGGTCAGAAAAATAATATTGATTTACATTTAACTGACCCATTTTTTTTCTTGTTTTATGTTTTATAAACTAAAATTTTGTATACAGAATAAATAGAATTTGTGAGTGTTTGTATTTGGAAAAATGTATTTGTATAGTCAAAAATATTACTCTGTCATTTCTATTGAGACTTGCATATCATGTATTTAAATATATTTGTATTAAACACAAGTTGCATGTCATTTTTGCATTACATCCAGCAGCACTTTCAAGTTCAGCTACTTACAACTATATATATATATATATATATATATATATATATATGTAAATGTTTACATTTTCATTAACGTGTTACAAACTTTTATAGTTAACATGCAATTAAGTAAAAAAACCTCAGTTCAAATTTAAGTATATTGTTGTTATTTAGATTTTAAGTAAAGTGAAACCTCTGTGCACCTCTGTTCTCAAGGATAAGCTATCGTCACCGGTGTAAATCCTCAGATTTCGAGCTGTTTGAAGCGGTTGTCTTGTAAGCTAAAGCTTGGATGTTTCTCTGTGTCTGTCAGCTGCACCGCACCGGCGTCTGGCTGCCCTGCCGTCTCCTGACCACATCCACGCTACAGCGGACAGCTCCTCAGAGGTCAGTCTGAGCTGGGGTCGTCCTGCCTTCAGTTCTGGGAAACCGGTCAGTTACTCCATCCGCTACGGGCCCGTGAGTCCCTCCGACGCCACGGCCGTGCGCTACGTCCAAACGTGAGTGACCTTCATCACTACAGACTTTCTGGTATTTCTGTAATATTGTGGTATTTCTGGAATATCATAGTATTTCTGGAATATCGTAGAATTTCTGGAATGTTGTGGTATTTCTGAAATATTGTGGTTTTTCCGGAATATCGTAGTATTTCTGGAATGTCGTGGTATTTCTGAAATATTGTGGTTTTTCCGGAATATCGTAGAATTTCTGGAATGTCGTGGTATTTCTGAAATATTGTGGTTTTTCCGGAATATCGTAGTATTTTTGGAATATCGTAGTATTTCTGGAATGTCGTGGTATTTCTGAAATATTGTGGTTTTTCCGGAATATCGTAGTATTTCTGGAATATCGTAGTATTTCTGGAATGTCGTGGTATTTCTGAAATATTGTGGTTTTTCCGTAATATCGTAGTATTTCTGGAATATCATGGATTTTCTGGAATTCCAGAAATTTGAAAGTCATGGAATTTACAAAAAATTTGAAAAAGACAGAAAAAAGGAAGGAATGAAACAAGGAAAGAAAGATAAAAGGAAAGAAACAGGGCTTAACACTAGCTTTCTATATTCTTTTTATATTTTATCTACATGTTCTCTTTGTATGTGTGTGTGTGTTGAATTGTGTGTGTGTTTGTGTGTGTGTGTGTGTGTGTGTGTCTGTGTGTCTGTGTGTGTGTGTGTGTGTGTGTGTGTGTGTCTGTGTGTCTGTGTGTCTGTGTGTGTGTGTCTGTGTGTCTGTGTGTCTGTGTGTCTGTGTGTGTATGTGTCAGTGTGTATGTGTGTGTGTGTGTGTGTCTATATATATATATATGTATGTATGTATGTATGTATGTATGTATAAAAAAAACCTTGCTTATGTGTACTGGGTTGGGCTAACTGAGTCTTGTCATAGCACTTGCACTCTTTTGTTGGTTTTTATTGCTTCTGTTGTCCTCATTTGTAAGTTGCTTTGGATAAAAGTGTTGCTTAATGACTAAATGTAAATGTCAAAGCACTCTTAAGTATCACAGGTTTATTTGTAGCAATAGCCAAAAAAACATTGTATGGGTCAAAATTATTGATTATTCTTTTATGCCAAAAACCATTAGGATATATTTAGTAAAGATCATGTTCCATGAAGATATTTTGTAAATTTCCTTTCGTAAATGTATCAACTTAATTTTTGATTAGTAATATGCATTGCTAAGAACTTCATTTGAACAACTTTAAAGGTGATTTTCTCAATATTTATATTTTTTTGCTCCCTCAGATTCAGGTTTTCAAATAGTTGTATCTCAGACAAATGGACACAATCTCAGTTTTAACAAATTGACCTTTATGACTGGTTTTGTGGGGCATGGTCTCATATTTGTGTTCTCTCTCTTCAGCTCTGAGCAGACCGTAACGGTGATGGGTCTCCGGCCGAACACACGTTATGAGTTTGCAGTGCGTCTTCATTTGGATCAGATGTCCAGTCCCTGGAGCGCCTCCATCTATCACAGGACCCTTCTGGAAGGTACCGCCACACTCAGATATTATTACAGTGTTTATACATATTCTCATTTCATTTTTAATTTTAAGATTTGATTTAGAGTTTCAGTCAATTTTTTGTGTGTTTTTGACATTTTATTAGTTTTGTCTTGTTTTTTTAGTATTTAATTTTTATTTCAGTTTATTTATTTATTTATTTATTTATTTTAATGGTTTTAACTCTAATATTCCTGATCCCGACTAGTAGTGTAGTATTTACATTTTATGTATTTACATATTATTTACATATTGTAAAAACAAGGTAGCAAACAATTAAAGACTGTCACCATAATTTTAGTAAAGGTTTTAGTCGTTTTTCTATGTTTTGTCATTTTTATTAGCATTTCTTTGTATATATAACTTTTATTGATTTTTATTTTAGTTTGAGGTATTTAAGTGCAGAAAAATAAGAAATGGAGGCAACAATCTGAAATAAAATAAATGTTTATATTTTATTTTATTTCAGTTAACATTTATTTTGTTCAAAGTAACATCAAATCAATTCACAGCTTTAGTTATTTTAGTATAAATTATAAAGTTAAACTAAATAAAATTAGGAAATGTTGTCTTGGCAGCTATTTCAGTTCAAGTTTATTTATTTTTTATTTCAAGTAAAGCATATGTTTTTGATGGTTTTGGTTTTATGTGACTATTATAACCGTAGTCCAAACTGGCAGATTTATTTGTTGATATTGTAAGTTTGTAAAAACAGAGAAAAGTGAAGACTGTGGGAGTAATCGGATTTGAGATTGAGCCCTGGATGCTTTTTTCCCGGCAGCCCCGTCGTCTCCGCCGCGGTCCGTCCGAGTGAGTCTGATTGAGGAGGACACAGCGCTGGTGTCCTGGAAGCAGCCGGATCAGCCGGACCTGTCCATCACACACTACACCGTCCTGTACGCCTCGCAGAGCTTCTGGCTCGCTGGAGAGTGGAAGGTCCTTCAGAGAGAAGGTGAGCAGGGTCCAACGAGGCAAGGAATTTCTGGAATATCGTGGAATTTCTGTAATGTTGTGGTGTTGCTGGAATGTCATTGTATTTCTGTAATATCTTGGTATTTCCGGAATACCATGGTATTTCTGTAATATCGTGGTATTTCTGGAATATCGTGGTATTTCTGGAATATTGTAGAATTTCTGGAATATCGAGGTATTTCTGGAATGTCATGGAATCTCTGGAATATTGTAGAATTTCTGGAATATTGTAGTATTTTTGGAATATCATGGTATTTCTGAAATATTGTGGTATTTATGGAATATCGTAGTATTTCTGGAATGTCATGGAATTTCTGGAATATTGTAGAATTTCTGGAATATCGTGGCATTTCTGGATTTTCCAAAGGTCTATTCCAGGAATTTGAGTAAGGGAATTTACAAAAATTAATTGTCCATGTCATGGAGGTTTTTTTTTCTGCTTTAAGGTTTAGTTTCCTTTTATCAAAATGTAATTTTGCTATATATATTTTTTTTCGTTTTGTTTCATACATCTTGCCTATTGTAATGGTTAGTCCACTGTTTTTCAGAGCCATGTTATTCCCTCTCTGCTTTTCAACTGGCAATCACTGAAGTCAAATGCAGTCAGCAGGCTGTACCTGTGAACTGAGAGCTTTGGCTATGAAATGCCTTTAAAGACTGGGATTTGAAAGTAGATGACAGAAAGCTGAATCTAAGGGCCATATTTTAAGCACAAGGCACATGTGCACATGTCCGAATCCACTTTTGCTAGTTTATCTATGAGAAAAACTGTCGGCGTGCCTGGTCTATTCTGCTTCATACAATGACTACATGTAGAATTTATTTTTCCATTCTATTACTTTGTAGCCATTTTTAATTCTATTATTTATCATTTTTTCATTAGGTGTTTATGTAGCGTACACAATATTAATATGTTATATTGTAATCCTTTAATTTGTAATATTTGGCATGTTTGTGTGTAACTGTGTGTGTAACATGCAGAGGGTATGTGTGTTGTGGACTTGCCTATAGTTATAATATTTTATAAAATTTTAATATATCATTCAATTATCAACTTCATTTTTAGATGTTTTTCCCAAAGTTCCAAATAATGAGCTATGAACTGTTGTCATGCAGTAGAGGTATAGAGCTGCAAAATGAAAGTGCATCAGCTCAGAGTTGATGTTGAGAGGTATTCATGTGTCAGCTGATTTCATCTCTCGCTGGGTTTCAGGCACAAACACGATGGCTCTTCTGGAGAAGCTGGAGTCGGGAAGTGTTTACCTGGTGAAGATCTCGGCCTCTAATCAGGCGGGAGACGGCCCCTTCTCCAGCACCGTAGAACTGCGGCTCACCAGGAAAACACACCACAGTCACGCCAAGAAAACAGGTACACCTCACACATCAGACCTGAGCACAAGCCATGCATTACTTTTTTTACAAAAGTATTAGGGATGTAATGATATCAGAAACTCGTGACACAGTATATAGTGCAACATATATAAAAAAAAAATATTCTATCTAGTGCACTTTGAGAGTTCAGAATTAAGAGCTTCAACCCATGTTTCTTACTTAACTAAGAAAAAAGTGAATTGACTTGTAGCTGAACTTTAAAGGTCCCCTTTAAACCTATCGTTTCATATCTTCATGTGACCACAATAATACTCAGACCTATTTAATACTGCATTAAAACTCAAATTAATTAATAAATAAATAATTAATAAAAATTATTATTAATTAATAAATGTTTAATCAAGTAATATACCATTTCTGCAGCGTTTATAGCCGGCCTGTACCACATAGATGAGAAGTCCATGAGCGGCATCATCGCTGGCGTGTGCATCGCTCTGTCCATCATCATCCTCTGCATCTTCATCCTCCTCACCAAGAGCACAACACGGTGAGCCGAAGCATATCAATCAATCAATCAATCATTTATTTATATAGCACATTTAAAACACAACCAAGGTTGACCAAAGTGCTTCACAAGCAATCAAAGAAACACAGTAGAACAAATAAAACAGATACAGCATGCATATATAATACAAAAAAAGAACAAGCGAGCAGTAATAATATAGCTGAAAATAGCTATATAGTGTTAAAAGCCATGGAGAATAAATGAGTCTTTAGCTGAGTTTTAAAAATGTAGATAGACGGGGCATGCCTAATAAACATCGGAAGGCTATTCCATAGCTTCGGGCCTGCGGCAGCAAAAGATCGATCGCCACGTTTTTTTAGTTTTACTTTAGGGACTGTTAGGAGGCCATGGTCACTGGATCTCAGGTTTCTAGATGGTGTATAAGGAACCAAAAGTTCAGTTAAATATTGCGGTGCCAGGTTATTCAAAGCTTTGTAAACAAATAATAAAATTTTAAACTCAATCCTGTACTTGACTGGTAGCCAGTGAAGGGACATTAAAACAGGTGTTATAAGGGTCAAACTTACGCTTCCCAGCAAGCAATCTAGCGGCTGCGTTCTGAACTAGCTGTAGGCGGGAGATAGATGCCTGGGTACTGCCATAGTACAATGAGTTGCAGTAATCAAGCCTACAGGTAATGAAGGCATGAATGGCTATTTCTAAGTTATTTCTTGAAAGAATGGATTTTACTTTACTGAGAAGGCGAAGTTGGTAAAAACATGACTTGACTACAGCAGAAATCTGTTTATCAAATTTTAAATTTGAATCAAATAAGAAGCCCAAATTCCTAACACACTTTGAGTTATAAGGGGTGAGAGGGCCGAGGTCAAGGTCAAAATCGCAGTTTTCCTTGGGGCCGAACAGAATAAACTCAGTTTTGTTTTCATTTAAATGAAGAAAATTGAGGGAAAGCCATGCTTTAAGATCATTCAGGCAGTCTAACAGTGGCTGAAGAGAAGAATCATTATTGCATTGCAGGGGAAGGTAAAGTTGGGTGTCGTCAGCATATAAATGAAAGGAGACACCATATTTTTTAAAGATAGTGGCCAGAGGAAGTAAATATAGAGAGAATAACACCGGCCCAAGGATTGATCCCTGGGGGACACCACAATTAAGCGGTTTATTAGAGGATGAATATTGACCTAACTGAACAGTAAAACATCTATCTGACAGATAAGAGCGAAACCACTGTAAGACAGAACCCCGAAGTCCTACACAAGACTCCAAGCGTGACAGAAGAATGCTGTGGTCTACTAAGTCAAAAGCGGCACTTAGTTCCAAGAGGATCAGAGCCAATGGTTTGCCAGAATCTGTGATAAAATATATGTCATTAAGAACTCTTAAAAGAGCAGACTCAGTGCTATGTAAAGCTTTAAAACCAGATTGAAAAACTTCATTAATTGAATTATTTAACAGGAAAGTTTGTAATTGTACCAAAACTGCTTTCTCCATAATCTTTGAAATAAAAGGGAGATTTGAAATGGGTCGAAAACTGGAGAGAGATGATTGATCTAGATTAGGTTTTTTAATATAAGGAGTTATCACAGCATAGACAACAGAACTAGATGGAAAATAAATGAGGCTGATGTCAGTGACTTGTAGCCACGATCTAAAATGATGCTTTCTTTCAGCAGGAAGTCAGCTTCCTCAAAGATGATTGGACGGGTTGGGAATGATGTCATGCGTAGTGGTGCATCATCAGCCAATCAGCAGCAGGCAGAGAACTCAGAGGCTCTGCTGCCGATGATGAGGACGCACTTCATTGATGCCAAAGTAAGAGTCTGTTTATTATTATATTTTTTAACAACGTGCAATAAAATGACATGCAGAGATTAGGCATAAGTTAGTATTTAAATATTTAAAAACTTTATTATTTTTTTTTTTTTTACAAAATGAGGTTTAAAATACATGCGAATTTGTTTTCAGGGAGGAACTAATTTAATGATAAACCACGCTGGACCAATAATAAATGACGGTCAGAGCAAACGGAAAAAGAGCAGCATGTTTAATAATAATCAGAAGTCTATTGGAAATAAAAGCAAGGTGAGTAACAGAAATAAATGCTTTTAGCAATTGTTTTAATTCTGTGTATCTGTATCCAAGTCAAATTTGCATTACGAGTCAACATGAAACGCTTAACTCTTTAATGTTTTCAGTTTAATTTGGTTATTTTTTTGTAATTTTGTTTTTTATTATTTTAAATATTACTATTAAGGTTTAATTTATTTTATTTCAGTTTTAGTTCCATTTTAGTTTTTTTTATTTCCTAGATAAATGAAAATAAAATAATATGTATATATTTAAGTTAAAAATAATAATTAAAAATAATATTTTTCATTTAATTTATTTCAGCGCTATTGCAACAAAAATGTTTAATAGTTTTAGTTTTAGCTGCTGATATCGACCCTTGAAAAATTTTTCATCAAAAAGAATATTAATGAGGAAAAAATAAAACATTCAGCTTAGACTGAAGTCGAGGTGAAACTTTTATTTAAGTATCACTGAGATAAATGTTATAGTTTTCACTTATAGTCCTCATTTTAAAGATTCTAGTTTAAAGATTTAGTAATTAAGTTGGGAGTTTTTTTTATATATATATATATAATTTAAATTTTATTTCCAGTTGTAACTTTTATTTAACATTTTAGTCATTCTGTTGTTTGTTCATTATAATGATTAATTTTTTTCTTTAAATTGTCTATAAGTTTTTATAAATTTTTATTACCAGTTTTCATTTTAATTTTAGTTAAACTTTGAGTCATTTCGTCATATTTATTGGTTTCTCTTTTATTTAAATGTCTGGATCATTTTTATAAATTTTCATTTTTAGTTATTTTAGTACTAACTTAAGTTCAACTAAATAAAAATGTAAGTTTTTTTTTTTTCATTTTAGTAAAGTAGAACAACCCTGATTATGAAATCCCTATCAAATTTTTTTTGTGATGATTAATCGCGATTAATCGCATTCCAAAATAAAAGTTTTTGTGTACATAATATATATGTCTGTGTACTTATGTATATAAACACACACACACATGCAAGTATATATTTTAAGAAAATGTTTACATTTATACATTTAAAATATTAAAATATAATATAAATTATATGAATATAGATATATACATGGAAATATTTTGTATATTTATATAGTTTGTATTTATATAAACATAATAAATATACACCGTACACACACATATATATTGTGTAAACAAAAACTTATTTTGGATGCGATTAATCGTTTGACAGCACTACTAATCGTTGTAATATTTAATATTGGACAGATGGACGATCCCGCTGGACTTTATGAAGTGGGGAAGATGGTTCTGCGTTACGAAGACGAGCAGTCGCGAGTCTATTCTCCTCTCGGAGAGTCGGAGAGTTTGCAGACCAGCGGTGCAGACTCTGGACACTTCTCTCACGATGAGACGGAAAAATCCAACGATGGCGAGACGTTTTCAAACAAATGCATCATGAGCATCTGCTCGCAAAATTCAGCCGAAATGCCTCCGAGATCTCCCTCCCACCTTCAGTTCACAGCGCTTTAACTGATCTGTCACTCATGTGAGTGGGCGTGGCCTGTCAGCCATCTGAGTGGGCGTGGCCTGTCAGTCACGTGAGTGGGCGTGGCATGTGATTTCAAGGCCTATAAATATAGTTTGCAGTCTTTCCTCAGGATCAGTTCAGTGATCTGGATGTTTGCGGCAAAAATCTCAACGGTTTGAGAGTTTGAATAGCTTTACGAAGTCACAGACGTTCTGTTGGCTTTGACAAACTTGCACAGCCTTTCCTAATAACTTTCCCTTCCCGTCCGGACCTGCTCCGTGAAACTCACAACGTCCCAAAGATGAAGGTCCAGGAGTGGTTCGAAGCCGTTCATGAAGTGTTTCAGATGAATGTGTTTCCTATCAGTGCCGATGAATGTTTTGAAGAATGAATGCCTGATGTGCTTTACACGGACGGACGAGCGTTTTCTTTTTGTTTTTGATCGTGACAGAGACGGAGTTTTGTTCTGCTGTCTCTCTACCTCATATTTCTGATGACGCTCGTCCTCAATCTCATTGTGTTGATATGAACACTGAACGCGTTTGACATTTATAATCCAAAGAGTCCAAACGTCTAATGAAAATGGGCGACACTTTACATTAAGGTTTCATTTAGTAACTAAATTAGTTAACATGAACTAGCAATGAACAATAATTCAACAGCATTTATTAAACTTAATTAATGTTATTCTCAACATGTGCTTTTGGTTTTTAAAATAAAAGTTGTATAGCATAAGTTAATGAACGTTGAACTAACACGAACTGTTAAAAAATTACTTTGAAACAATTCAGAAATTGCTAGTACAGTTCACAAATAATTACTGAAATTATATTTTCTTGTAGCTGTTTAGATTTTAAATATTGCTATTTAGCTTTAATTTATTTTTCTTTTGCTTTTACAGACAAACAATAAATAACTGCAGTTCTAATCATTACAATAAAACAAAATACTTAGAAACAATTCAGTTAAATTTTAAGTAGAAATACTGGAATCGTGTTTTCTCTTGAGCTTTTTAAAAAATATGTATTTTTTTTTTCATTTTTTGATAATTATTAATTTTGTTATTTTATTTTGTCAATTTTATGTTTTTTAATTTTTAATTTATTTTTATTTTAGATTTAGTTACGCTTTAGTTTTTATTAATTTACGACAAGTAATTTTATAGCTTTAAATAGCAAGTATTTTAACAATTTCTCAAGTAAACTTGACAAATTATTACAAAGAAATTATTTTAAAAAACATCTAAGTAGAAAAAAATCCAATAAAAAATTGCAATAATTCATACAATTTCATACAGTTACAATATTTTTTATAGTGTAGCATTAACAAGGATTAATAAATGCTTTACATATATATATTGCTCATAGTTCATGCTAGCTAATGCATCAATGAACGAGACCTGATTGTAAAGTGTTTCCAGATTTTTTAAAATTCTTTTATAGTCTAATAAGAGAAATTCTGACTTTGTACAAATGAGTTTTGCTACTTTGGCTGTGTAGTTTCACCTGGAATCTGAAATATCTTGCTTTTACATAGAAATCCTAAATCTTTCCAGGTTTAAATGAAAACAATAGTGATCTCAGACTTTTAGACCTCACAGTATATATTTATTTTCCACTTAAAGATACAAAAAATAAGATGAAATGAACAGTTGAGGTGCCTCAGGTTATGAAAGCTGCTTTAAAAACTATAGTTTAGATACGGATCAGACGAGTGAATTTCAGACCTCAGTTGAAACGTTTTTGATTCATTCTTGTGTTGAACTACCTCCGTCTGCTGCTTTCCATTGTGTAGCTCGGTTTTACGTATGCCAAACGAGATCAAGTTGGTGATCCATTGTTTTAAATTTATTATTGGTTGAGTTATTTGTGATGTTGCATGCAGTTTGCGTTTTGATTCTTTTGTGGAGGATTCAGTTCTGATTCATTTTGGTTGCTCTTATAATTTGACTCTTGCTTCTTAAAGGAAAGGTTCACTCAAAAATGAACATTTGCTGAAGATGTGCTCACCCTCAGTCCATCTGAGATTAGGATGAGTTTGTTTCTTCATCAGATTTGGAGAAATGTAGTATTACATCACTTGCTCACCAATGGAAGTGAATGGGTGCCATCAGAATGAGAGTCCAAACAGCTGATAAAAACATCACAATAATCCACAAGTAATCAACAGCACTCCAGTCCATCAGTTAACATCTGGAGAAGACAACATATGAAACAAATCAGGCATTATTATTATAATTTTTAAATTTGTGATTATTGTGATTTTATTTTTTTTAATGAGCTGTTTGGGTTCACATTCTGACGGCACCCATTCACTTCCATTGGTGACACACTGATGCAAAGCTACATTTCTCCAAATCTGTTCCAAAGAACAACCAAACTCAACAACATCTTGGATTTTTTGCATAGTTTATACAAACTGAGGGATGCTTTTTGTGTTTTTGTTTTTGCAAGGAAGGTGAATAAGTGAAAAATAACCAAAAAGACAAAAATCTAATAGCTTTATAAGATGTCGACGGCCTAATGATGGGAGGATCGTTTGCAATATATTAGATGTCTGATCCAAAGAATGAAATGAGAAGTTGTACAATGATGCCAAAATACTGTAACCTCCAAAGATAGATGCTATATATTTCTGTATATCGGAAAGTGCCCAAAGAAACGCATTTCTTTACATTCATTGGAGTAGCCAAGCTTTCGTTCGTTCTAGTTAAAGTGCTAAGATTTGGGGATTTTCTTTGCTACTTTTTCCATTTTAGATGGTAGTGGCACAGGTTTGGTGACGGACGCTAGAATCCAAAGAGATGTTTGCTTCTTTCACTGGGTTTGAGATGAAAGATTTGGACAGGACGGATGTGAGAGTGACTGACTGTGTGATTCTGAGTGTTTGTGTGAAGTGTGACTGAACTGTGATCTGTGTTTTATCACATGATTGATTTGTGAAAATATAATCAGAGTTTCGAAACAACCCTTTCGATTGAAGCGGCACGAAATCATCATTTCAGAACACAAATTAGAAACCAAAGATTGATTCGGTCGCCCCTGTGTAGATTTGACATTTTGTCATTTATTTTGCTTTTTGTAAAGTTGCATGTGTTTTGACTGCGTCACGCATCTGTAAACCTTCAGAAAACCTGATACAAGTCTTCTATTGAACATGCCAATGTGAATTTACTCCTGATTGTGAAAACTTATCACAAAGACTTTGAATTAGGGGTGTGAAATGCTTAATTATTATACTTAATATTTTTCTTTAGTGCTTTAATTATTCTTATGAACTTGTCATATGTGTGTATGAGTTTATGCTAAATCCAAACACATTTCTCTGTGAATGTGCCAAAGAAATATCAAGTTTTATATTTCAGAGGGTCTGAATTTTGATGAAATTTAATGGAAATGTAGTTTGTTTATTATAATTTGCATTAATATCTAAGCCCCTCATGTTGAGCATGTTTGTACCAGTTTGATTCCATTATGTGCCAAAAAGCGGTCCGAACAATGCACAATATAATAAAATGTTTCTCAAAGAATATCTTTATTTGGCTCTTGAGTGTCCTTCACAGAACTCACACAGATATTAATCATTCAGTTTTAGTGATACACTAGAAACAGTTTCAGGAAAAACAGAAATTTTTCAGTTAATATTGAAGAAATCATGACAGTTGCTTCTCTTCTTACTTGTGGTGTCCCACAAGGCTCTATCCTTGCTTCAATTTTGTTTTCACTGTATATGCTTCCTCTGGGGTAAATTTTTGAGAGACGCAATATTTCATTTAATTGTTATGCGGACGATACGCAGATTTATCTTCCCCTGGAAACTGATAAGAGGGGCATGGATACTCTTTTGGCTTGCCTTGTTGACGTGAAGGATGTCCGTAAATTTTCTTAATCTCAATGAAAACAAAACTGATATTATTGTTTTTGAATCCTTAGAAGCCTTTAGCTACTCTTGTTTAGATTTTGCTCTGCTGTCTCCACTTGTCAAACCAGTAGTGAAGAATTCGGGTGTTTTTATTATTATTTTTTATTTTTTTTGGATAATTTCAATTCAATTCAATTCAAGTTTATTTGTATAGCGCTTTTTACAATACAAATAGTTACAAAGCAACTTTACAGAAAATTATGTTTCTACAATATTTAGTAGTAGCTAGTAGTTTGTGCACGTTTGACAGGATTTTAGAAAAAATAAAAAATAATAATAATAATAATACAAGACGTAGTCAGCTAGACGATGAACTATCAATATCATTAATTAATAGTTATTATATGATGCAGTCACACATGTAGCAATAATTGTTAGTTCTGTTTGTTGATTCAAGGTTAGGATCATCTGGGGTCCTCTGAGGGTCAGCATCATCTCTTCTCAGGTGTTCTGGATCCAGACTGGAGCTTGTGTAAATCCTTACATCCCGTGGCAAAACATAGAAACAAAATAGAGACATCATTAGCATAGCTGCTGATCCAACAAAGTAAAATTAGTTTAACCCAAGCTAAAGAATAAAAATGCACATTTGATCAGATGCAACTACACTCACAATTTAAAAGATACATTATTCGTATACTTGGCGAAAGAGATGTGTTTTTAATCTAGATTTACACAGAGAGAGTGTGTCTGAACCCCGAACATTATCAGGAAGGCTATTCCAGAGTTTGGGAGCCAAATGTGAAAAAGCTCTACCTCCTTTAGTGGACTTTGCTATCCTAGGAACTA
Organism: Carassius carassius; assembly: GCF_963082965.1. Lineage (NCBI taxonomy): Eukaryota > Metazoa > Chordata > Actinopteri > Cypriniformes > Cyprinidae > Carassius > Carassius carassius. The sequence goes on from NC_081797.1 coordinate 1,516,754, forward strand.
CCAAAAGTCCAGCGTTTTGTGACCTTAGGGTGCATGATGGGTTGTAGCGTGGTAGAAGGCTAGTTAGGTACGCAGGAGCTAAACCATTTAGGGCCTTATAGATAAGTAATGATAATTTGTAACTGATACGGAACTTAATAGGTAGCCAGTGCAGAGACTGTAAAATTGGGGTAATATGATCATATTTTCTTGACCTGGTAAGGACTCTAGCTGCTGCATTTTGGACTACCTGTAGCTTGTTTATTGACGAAGCAGGACAACCACCTAGAAGTGCATTACAATAGTCCAGTCTAGAGGTCATGAAAGCATGAACTAGCTTTTCTGCATCAGAAACAGATAACATGTTTCGTAGCTTGGCAATGTTTCTAAGATGGAAATGTTTCTAATATAACACCCAGATTTCTGACTGTAGAGGAAGTAACAGTACATCCGTCTAGTTGCAGATTGTAATCTACAAGATTCTGTGTGGTGTTTTTTGGTCCAATAATTAATATCTCTGTCTTATCCGAATTTAATTGGAGAAAATTATTTGTCATCCAATCTTTTACATTTTTAACACACTCTGTTAGCTTAGATAATTTAGAAGTTTCATCTGGTCTCGTTGAGATATATAGCGGAGTATCATCAGCATAACAGTGGAAGCTAATTCCGTATTTTCTAATAATATTACCAAGGGGCAACATGTATATTGAAAATAGAAGGGGACCTAGGACGGATCCTTGTGGCACTCCATATTTTACTGATGATAAATGAGATGACACCCCATTTAAGTAAACAAAATGGTAGCGATCGGACAGGTAGGATCTAAACCATCTTAGAGCCTGCCCTTGAATACTCTCAAATAGCTCTCAAATTTGACAAAAAGACTAGTTCTGTGATTAAAACCAGTTTTTTTTTGCATCTCAGAGTCCTAGCCAAGGTAAAACCACTTCTTTCTTTTAAGGATTTTGAAAAAGTGATTCATGCCTTCATCTCAACAAGACTAGACTACTGTAACTCTCTTTATATGGGCATTAATCAGTCCTCTGTTGCCACAGGTGTTCAGAAACGAGAACAACTAAATATGTTATTTTTATTAGATTTAATATATATATTAATATATATATTATGTATATATTATAAATTAATATATATTATGGTATATAGTATATATAGTTATTTTAATTTAATAATAATGTATATATATTTGATTTAACAAATTATAAAAAAATATATATATTTATATATACCGGAAGAACCTCATAACTTTGCCAAAACGTTTTCCATTTGCTGGGTAACTGATTTTAAAATCTTTTATAACTTGTTCACATTGGTCATTACTATTTTTTATAACATATTTTGGCACGATTTTGCCGTCTGATTCGGTGTGAGTGTGGTGTACTGTAATGACGCTCCGCGCCTCTCGGTGGCGGGAAAGTCTGTTTTCAGCGTGATGACGTCATGCGACGGAAGCGGAAACGCTAGTTCTCTTTTCTTACTGTGTTCGCAACACAGTGGCACATGTGCGCGAGTGAAATCATAGTAATCGATTAAAATGCGCATCGAGAAGTGTTATTTCTGCTCGGCTCCGGTTTATCCGGGACACGGAATGATGTTTGTACGCAACGACTGTAAGGTAAAGATGCGGATAGTTAGCGCTGTCAGTCTGCGTGGTTATCTCCGTGTAAACCACTGCTATGGGCATTAGCATTAGCATCAGCATGTTGTTTAGTAATAATGAGTGAAATTGAACTGTTTTGATTGAGTCCTATATTAATGTGTGTCCTTTTTACTCAGAATAGTCACGTTACCACAGTAAATGTCGACAGAAATATGTGTATCCCATGACATAATGCGACTTTAGCGTGTTAATATTACATGTTAAGAAGCGATATAATTGCAAAGGACATATAAAAACATGCTATTACTGTCTCTCTCTCTCTCTCTCTCTATATATATATATATATATATATATATATATATATGTCTGTGTGTGTATATATATGTGTGTATAACTGCCGCATCATGTTATAACACCACCGCACGCTACTGATATAACGTTACACACACACACTATATATATATAATCTCAATATATGAGAGTGTATATAAAATATATTATCTAATAAAACCATGTTACATGTAAAATATAGACAAATAACGAAAAAATAATCAATATACAATCAAAATAAATGTAAATATGTATAATATATATGTATTATCATCATACCATGTCAAAAAAAATAAACCATGTTAGTAGTATTAAGGTACCGTAGTTTTGTCATATTCTCAGTTTGTGTTGGCGTATATCAGTGTGAATCCTGACAGGTGTGTGTGTGTTTTGAAGGTTTTCAGGTTCTGCCGGTCCAAATGCCACAAAAACTTCAAGAAGAAGCGAAACCCAAGAAAGACCAGATGGACGAAAGCGTTCAGGAAGTCAGCGGGCAAAGAGCTGACAGTGGTGAGAGACACATATGCCCCGTTTCCACCGCAGGAACTTTACCCAGGAACCGGGGACTTTGGCCTGGTACTCGGTGTGTTTCCACCGCAGGAACTAAATAAAGTTCTGGTTAAAAAAATGCCCCTCAGAAAGTCCCTGCTGGCGAGGTAGTACTTTTACAAAGTTCTGAAACTTTCGGGGGCGGGACTTTGGTCGCTAAACATCCTGATTGGTTGAGTACACACAGCATTGGTTGAGTTCAACCACCATTTATTCGGATCATTTTCTAAATATTACTGTTATTGTGTCATGAAATGTAATTTTAAAAGCATTTCAGGCAAGAATGTAGTTATTTAAAACTCAAATCTGTGGTTTATTTATAAAGACAACGCCTATTTAAAAATGTGTTTCGCCGATCTCGGAGACGGTGAGCTCCATGTGACCAGCGGGAGCTCAGTCATCATCTATCCGCCGAGAAGCAGCCTCTCCTCGGCTAGACCTTCTGATGTGTGCCGCTGGCTCTGATGTCTCTTTAGTGGTTAAACATAAAATATAATTCGTTTTGGGTAAATCTAACAGGTTATCTTCAATTTATCTATACGTTAAAATGAAAATAAAAAAGTCAAATCTATATAATATTTCGTTTCATTGTAATGGCTGTATATATACAAATATCCCTGAACTAAGTACATTTCTGCAGCTGTTATTATGTTTAAATGAAAATGAAAGGAGGAAGTGGTATTTGATATCCTATTTCGTTTTATTGTGAATATACAATGAGGAAAATTGCAGTAGCCATGATCAGCTGACTGAAGTTATGAAGAACGCTGCTGTTTGCAGAATTACCGGACTTGCGTCGTCGCAGACATCACACTCCCGAGTCGAACTCACAAAGTCTGAACTACCGAGGATGTACGTCCAAAGCGTACTCTATATTGAGAAACGCGCACAGACCTACGTCACCAGTCTATTTGCCTAATCTTCCCGGTACTTTACACCGCGGTGGAAACGCAGAAAGCAACAGGTCTGGGGGGAAAAAAGTTCCTGGTACAAATGTTCCGGGTAATTTCGGTGGAAAAGCAGCAATACACACACACACACACACATATATATACACTGATTCAGCTGTTCATTCATCAAATTAAACACTGCTTGTGTTTGTCAGGATAACTCACTGGAGTTTGAGAAGCGCAGAAATATTCCTGTCAAATACAACAGAGAGCTCTGGAGCAAGACCAGTGAGTACACACACACACATACACATACTCACTCACACTCACACACATACTCACATACTCATACTCACACACACACACACACATATACTCACTCACACACAAACACACACACTCTCTCACACACACTCACACACACACATACTCACTCACACTCACACACAAACACACACTCTCTCTCACACACACATACTCACACACACACATACTCACTCACACTCTCTCACACACACACTCACACACACATACACACATACTCATACTCACACACACACACACACACACACACATACTCACTCACACTCACACACAAACACACTCTCTCTCACACGCACTCACACACACACATACTCACTCACACTCACACACAAACACACTCACACACACTCACACACACATACACACACTCATACTCACACACACACACACATACTCACTCACACTCACACACAAACACACTCTCTCTCACACACACTCACACTCACACATACTCACACACACATACTCACACTCACACACACATACTCACTCTCACACACAGACACACACTCACACACACTCACTCTCACACACGCACTCTCACAGACACACACTCACACTTACACACACACTCTCTCACACTCACACTCACACACTCACTCACTCACACATACACACACACACACACACACTCACTCTCACACACTCACTCTCACAGACACACACACACTCACTCTCACACACTCACTCTCACAGACACACTCTCTCACACTCACTCTAACAGACACACACTCACACATACTCACTCTCACACACTCACTCTCACAGACACACACTCACACATACTCACTCTCACAGACACTCACTCACACACACACACACACACACACACACACTCACTCTCACACACTCACACACTCACTCTCACAGACACACACATACTCACTCTCACACACTCACTCTCTCACACTCACACACACACACACTCACTCTCACACACTCACTCTCACACTCACACACTCACACACACACTCACACACACACACACTCACTCTCACACACTCACTCTCACACTCACTCACTCTCACACACACACTCACTCTCACACACTCACTCTCACACTCACACACACACTCACACACACACTCATTAATGTGGATTACTCTGCCTGTGTGTTTGAACAGTGGAGGCCATGAAGAAGGTTGAAGCCATCAAGAACAAACGTCAGGCTCGCTTCATCATGAACAGGTGACTAGCTTCAGTCTAGTTCTTCTGGAGCTGAGACTCGTTACTGAACGTATTCATACATGATTCATACATGTGATCGCTCCATGTAAATTTAAATTCAATTTTAATCTATGCATTTAGCAGACGCTTTTATCCAAAGCGACTTACAGTGCATTCAGGCTATCAATTTTTACCTGTCATGTGTTATCATTTTAGAGATTGTTATAGTTCTTATTAGTAGTCTGAGTTAGTTTCTCTTTTTTTTTTTAAGGTTTTCTGTTTTCATTTAAATTCTAGTTAAAGTTTTTGTAATTTGTGCATTAAGTTTTTTTTTTTTTTTTTTTTAATTAAGAGTTTGAACCTTTGTAAATATTTTTCATTATTTTTATTTGTATATTTTATATTCGTTATCATTTTATGTTTTTTAGTAGTGTTTGGTCATATTATTTTATTTTTTTAATATACACACGCATGCATATATAATTTGGTTTTAGTATATTTTAGTACATCCCCTTAAAGTAAATGTAAATGAGAGCTGTTTTCTTGGCAACTAGTTTAAAACAACTTTTTTAAAATTAAATACTTTTTATATTTTAAGTTTTAAACAATGTTTTATGCTAAATATGTTGTTTTTTTTTGTCCAATTTTACATTTGTATTTGACGTAACAATTTTTTTGAATTTTTTTTTCTCTTGTCATAAATTTATAGTTTTTTTTATTTTTGTCCATATAATTTTTTTTTATTGTTTTCATTTTTATTTTTGCTTAAGTTTAGTAAATTTAACTGAAGGAAAATGATAAATGTTGCCTTGGTAACTACCTGACATCGATTTGAAATAGATTTTATTTCATTAAAGTTTAAGAAAGAAAAAAATATTTTTATGCAGAGTTTTTTTTATATTTTCCGTTTTCATTTTAATAATTTAAGGTTTTTGCATTTTCTTATGTCTGTTGTTTTTATTTGTTTATTTTGCCACATCAAATAAAACAAACATTTATTAGGGTTTTAAAAAATATTTAGAATTTATATATTTTATGTTTTAATTTTAATTCTATGTTTTAGTTGCAGTGCTCATCATTAACATGAACATTTCCATATGTCCTCAGGTTGAAGACCGGCAAAAAGCTGGAAGATGCAGCAAACATCAGTGAGGTCAAGAAGAACATTCACCTGATCAGAGCTCCACACGCAGGTAAACCTCGCTGCTCAGACGTTACCTCACCCAAACCTGTCCCATGATTCCCTGTTCTCACGTCTGCCCTCTCTCTTCAGGTCAAGCCAAACAGCTGGAGGACAAGATGGTCCAGAAGCTGGCAGAAGACGTGGAGATGGACGAGTGAAGCCAAGAAAACGCTTCTCATTGGGACTTTAACAATCCTTCTTCTTTGTGAGCATGTGGTCAGTCTTGATTTGCATAAACATGAATATTGATCAGAACCAGTGTGTCGACCGGACGGAGTCAGCCGTTTCCCCAGGATTAATACTCTTTAAAATGACCTTCCTCATGCTCTAGCGGCTGAATATCATTCTGGGTATATTAAGTGTTCACCACCTCATTATGTACGTGAACTTTATGGACTTAAGCAAAAAATAATTCTAATAAAAAAACTTAAAGTACATCTGTGATCATTTTGAAAATGTGATATTTTTCATGTTTCTTAAGGCCTAGGTGCCAACAGAATGCAGATAAGTGAAAAATATCCATAATTTTGGCTTAAAACGTGTTTTAAGCCTAATTATCAAATAAAAACAATCAAAAAATTTAAATATAGTGCTTGTGTGTTTATATTTTATTACATAGTGTATTTAAATAGTTTTTTATTTGTAAATGGCATTTTTAATGTAGAATTTTGGTTAAGAATCGTTTAAAATATTTTTTACTAAAGAATTACATGCTTTATTTTTTTTTAAAAAATCAGTTTTAGTTACCAAATTATTTTTTTGTAATTTAGCATTTTGTTGACTATACATTTTATCTTAAGTAGGCTACATATATTTTACTTTATCAAATATTAACGCAATTTTTTTTAGATTTAGTTTAAGTAACAGTCCAAAACAAATGCAACTGTAATTCCCAAAATAAATACAACAGACAGGCGTTAAAAAATGGTTAATATTTAATGGTTCCAGTTAATGAGTGCATAATGTCAGTATGTAAATTTAGAAATGAAATTATGAGCTTTATATATTAAATTCTGCCACCTGAGGGGAAGCAAAACTGGCTCTGAAAACCAAACCCTGATTTTAGAGTAAAACGAAACATGACACTTCTTAAAAAATATTAAAATTGCTTTTTGTTTTTTTTAAATAATATTGTGCCATAATTTACAGATGGCTTTTTCAGTGAACTCAGAAAATAATGTAAACATTGCACACACAAAAAACCACACATCGCACCGCTTTCTGAGATCTTCAGTAAAAAAATTAATGAAATTGATATGAACCGTTATGGATAGCTCCGTGCATCAGCCCAAAAAAAGAAAGATTTTTTCATTGTAAAATGATTGCATCCAATAAGGCACTCTATATATATATACACACAGTCAAACCAAAAACGATTCAGACACTTCAACATTTATCACAGATTATTTGGTACAGTTTAGAAAATGCTAATAAAATATGAGAACTGAAAGTAATGCTTCATTTTCTTCAGTCTGTGATGTAAAAATCTTAAAGAAAAACACACTCAGGTCAAAGTGTCTGAGTTTATAGAATTAAATATTTATAGAATTTATAGTTAATGTATGCAATTATAGCAAAATGGTGTCCTGCACCCACTATTACTAAAAATGTAATAATATCCAAACTTATATCTGGTGTGTGAATTGTTTTTGGTCTGACTGTACATGTAAACTATTTCCGAGAGCTTGATTTGAGTGCAGCTTGATAACCGTTGTAAACACACACACACACACACACACACACATCACAGGCTGGTCTTGTGCTTCCTCACGAGCTCCGGGCTGGGTCTCCAGACTCTGTAGAGCTCCTGCAGCGTCCGCACATCTTCAGCGGCGTCGTGAGCCCCGTAAGACTCCTGCAAAAAGTGCTGGACCAGGAACTGCTGCGTGTATCTGGGCAGCTGGAACATCTCCCTGCTGAGCGTCAGTGTGTCCACGCATCCGGACACCACGCTCTGGAAGTCCCCCAGCAGGTCAAACTGGGCCAGGACGCGGGTCATGATGGGCCAGTCGAAGCGTCTGCTGTTGTGTCCCACCAGAAAGGGCTTGGGGAAGGTTTTGAGGAAGCAGATGAAGTCGCTCAGAGCCCGTCTGTGAGGGACGGTGGGCACGGGACGGCGTCTGAGGAGCAGACGGGGGCCATCTACAGTCAGCCCTGTGACTCGGGACGCCCCGTCTGTGATGGAGCAGCGCGGCCGCAGATACACGTTAAACACCCGGTGCCCGCTGACGGCCGACAGCTGCACGATATCACACGCAGACGTGTCTGAGCAGAGACAAGAGCATGTTTACTGCAGGGGGCAGTGTTCCTGAAGATTTTAAATGTACATGAGCTTTATACTTACATTTGGGTTTTTTGGTAACCATATTTTAAAATATATATACAATATATTACTGTACAATTAAATCCAAAAAATTATATATATATATATACTAATAGTATCCATTATCCAACAAATTTTTAAATGCTGCAAAAAAAAAAAAAAAAAAAAAAAAAAAAATATATATATACATACAATATTTTACAGTACAATTACATGCAATGTGTGTGTTTTTTTTTTTAAATATATATATTTTTACTAATAGTATCCATTACCCAACAGGTAATGAAGCATTAAAGAATATATATATATATTTTGCATATTAACATCTTATGTGAAATTACATATATATATATATATATTATATATATATATATATATATATATATATATATAATATATATATATATATATAAGTAATATTGTGTCTATATATATATATATATATATATATATATATATATATATATAGACACAATATTTTACTGTAGAATAACATGCACTGCGTTTATATATATTTATATATATATATATATATATATATTTACTTATAGTATCCATTATACAATATTTTTTTAATGCAGCATTTTGTTAAATTACAATATTTTAGTATGAAATTACATTAGGTTTTTAATTATATATATTTTTTTAATTATATAATTATATGTATTTTGGTGACTTCATATCATAACTATTTTTATATATTTTACTGCAGATTTACGTGCATTTTTCAGTTATAGTTAACATTTTTAATGTAGCATTTTGGTGACTTTTTTTTTTTTTTTTTACAATATTTTAGTGTACAATTACATTGTATTTTCAAATTTAGTTTAGACATTATAATATATAAAATGTTTTCCTAACTCATTTGTCCGATAAAATATATATTTATAAAATATGAATGAATGATATAAATTATAACGGAATTACTTAATCAATTGATACATAAATAACAATAGATGTAACACGGGCATGTTACATTATAGAGATGGATCTCTCTAGTTGTGTTCATTATAAAAATCTCAACAGATCAAAATATCTGTTTATTATATTTTAACAAGAGTTTAGAGAGGAGTTATTATTACCGAGTCCGGTGGTCTCCAGATCAAAGAACACGGGCGTCTCTTCGTCATCGTCGCGTATCATGACGTTAACGTCACCGGTAACGTTACCTGTTCAAAACAAGCACAAGCTCACTTAACACCAGAGACTGTAGAAGTACCCTCAAAGAGACTTATCTAAACACTCTCCAGAGCTCACTCGATCCTAGCACAGACCCGAGTGTGTGAAGCTTTAGCACGCGGAAGCTTTAAGCTCGAGGCAGTTCAGTTAGCGGCTAGTCAGCGAAACAAGCCAGGACTCACCGCTCGAGATCCACCGGAAGAGCCACGGGAACACTCGCGCGATCGGCCTCATCAAACACATGATCAGCTCGATCAGGGAGCGATTCAGGTGATTCCCAGCTGATTTCTCGCGTTCAGTTTCTCTCATGCTGCCGTCAGATCGGTTTCGTTTCTCCTCAGCGACTCTATTCTGAATGTCGACGATGAATCAAATCACAGCCCACGCCCGTTACAAAACAGTCACCATGGCAACTAAACCCTCTAATGTTTATGTTATGACACAGTTGTCTGTTAACTCTTACAGTACCAGTGAATAACTATTCCACGACTTTGAACCCTCATAACGCATTTCTGACACGGACGAAGTACCATGGCGTTTAAGTGTCATGTTAATAATAATAAAAATAAAATAAAAAATCTAAAATTATGGTAATAAAGGTGTAATATTTCGATAAAAAGAATCGAAATTACTAGAATAATGTTCTAAGAATAAAGATTAAATTATGAGGTCATTTTGAGAATAAAGTTGAAATTGTGAGAATAAAGTTGAATTTTAATTGCTATGATTTAATTCTCATAATTTTGACATTATTCTCAAAATATTGACTTCTCATAATTTCAATTTTATTTATTTGAACTTTCTTGTAATTTCAACTTTGTTTCCAAAATATTTCGACTTTATTCTCAAAATATTTCGACTTTATTCTCAAAATATTTCGACTTTATTCTCAAAATATTTCGACTTTATTCTCAAAATATTTCGACTTTAATCTCAAAATATTTCGACTTTATTCTCATAATATTTCGACTTTATTCTCAAAATATTTCGACTTTATTCTCATAATATTTCGACTTTATTCTCATAATATTTCGACTTTATTCTCATAATATTTCGACTTTATTCTCATAATATTTCGACTTTATTCTCAAAATATTTCGACTTTATTCTCAAAATATTTCGACTTTATTCTCATAATATTTCGACTTTATTCTCAAAATATTTCGACTTTATTCTCAAAATATTTCGACTTTATTCTCATAATATTTCGACTTTATTCTCATAATATTTTGTCTTCATTCTCATTTAGATTTAGATTTTAATTCCAAACTATTTATACTATATTCTTGTTAGTTTGACTTTGTTCTCAAAATATTTCGACTTTATTCTCAAAATATTTTGACTTTATTCTCAAAATATTTCGACTTTATTCTCATAATATTTTGACTTTATTCTCATAATATTTCGACTTTATTCTCATAATATTTTGACTTTATTCTCAAAATATTTCGACTTTATTCTCATAATATTTTGACTTTATTCTCAAAATATTTCGACTTTATTCTCATAATATTTTGACTTTATTCTCATAATATTTCGACTTTATTCTCATATTTTGAATTTATTCTCAAAATATTTCGACTTTATTCTCATAATATTTTGACTTTATTCTCAAAATATTTCGACTTTATTCTCATAATATTTTGACTTTATTCTCAAAATATTTCGACTTTATTCTCATAATATTTTGACTTTATTCTCATAATATTTTGACTTTATTCTCAAAATATTTCGACTTTATTCTCATAATATTTTGAATTTATTCTCAAAATATTTCGACTTTATTCTCAAAATATTTCGACTTTATTCTCATAATATTTTGACTTTATTCTCAAAATATTTCGACTTTATTCTCATAATATTTCGACTTTATTCTCATAATATTTTGACTTTATTCTCAAAATATTTCGACTTTATTCTCAAAATATTTCGACTTTATTCTCATAATATTTCGACTTTATTCTCATAATATTTCGACTTTATTCTCAAAATATTTCGACTTTATTCTCAAAATATTTCGACTTTATTCTCATAATATTTCGACTTTATTCTCATAATATTTCGACTTTATTCTCAAAATATTTCGACTTCATTCTCATTTAGATTTAGATTTTAATTACAAACTATTTATACTATATTCTTGTTAATTTGACTTTATTCTCAAAATATTTCGACTTTATTTTCAAAATATTTCGACTTTATTCTCAAAATATTTTGAATTTATTCTCAAAATATTTCGACTTTATTCTCAAAATATTTTGAATTTATTCTCATAATATTTTGACTTTATTCTCAAAATATTTCTCATAATATTTCGAATTTATTCTCATAATATTTCGACTTTATTCTCAAAATATTTCGAATTTATTCTCAAAATATTTCGAATTTATTCTCAAAATATTTCGACTTTATTCTCAAAATATTTCGACTTTATTCTCATAATATTTCGACTTTATTCTCAAAATATTTCGACTTAATCCTCCAAAAATTGTGACTTTATTTTCATATTTTGAATTTATTCTCATAATTTCAATTTTATTTTCATGAGATTACGACTTTATTCTCGTAATTTCAATTTTATTATAAAAATATTTTGACTTTATTCTCAAAATATTTCAGCTATTCTCATAATTTCAACTTTAATCTCATATTTTAACTTTACTCTCAAAATATTTTAACTTTACTCTCAAAATATAACTTTATTCTCGTAATTTCAACTTTATTCTCAAAATATTTTGACTCCATTCTCAAAACATAACTTTTTTCTCAAAATATTTGGACTATTCTTGAGATATTTCTACTTTTCATAATTTTGACTATATTCTCGTAATTTCGACTTTATTTTCAAAATACTTCAACTTTATTAGCAAAATATTTACACTTCTCAAAATATTTTGACTTTATTCTTGTAATTTCGACTTGATTCCTAAAATATTTAGACTATTCTCATAATTTGTACTTCATTCTAATTTTGACTTTATTCTCCAAATATTTTGAATATTCTCAAAACAGTACAAGTTTATTCTCATAATTTCAACTCGATTATAAAAATATCATTACTTTATTCTCAAAACATTGCAACCTTATTATAATAATTTTGACTTTATTGTCAAAATATTTTGACTATTCTCATAATTTCAACTTTATTCTCAAAATATTTCAATTCTCATAATTTGGACTTCATTCTCATATTTTTGACTTTATTCTTAAAAATAATTTGACATTATTCTTGTAATTTCAAGTTTATTCTCTATATTTGTACATTATTCTCGAAATATTTTGATTTTATTCTCAGGTTGTTTAGATTTTATTCTAAATTCTTTATTCTAGATTTAACTTAATTCCATTAATTCCAATACAGTAATTCTCAGTTTTTCCAGTTTCCTCCCTCCCTTTCTCTCTCTCAGGAGACTAAGGAAAACATCAGTAGCTTTATTTTCTTATTTTTTAATAAGACATGATTATGTTTTTTTTTTTTTACATCCTTACATTTACACATTAAAGAAATATTACACAAATTGCACTGTTAACTGCGCTCACAAGAGCACAAACACAAACTCCAAAAGCACAAATCTGTTTGTAGAGACGGTCAGTCCATCAAAACACACAGAGCAGGATCATTCAACATAAAATAATCATCATATGCAAGATATTACATTACTCAAAATGCTGAAAATCATACTCTACACAAGTGCATGCGCACACGCTTTAATCGACGCAGAATTATGTGTCTTTGCATTTTGAAGAGCACACTTAAAGTTTATTACCATAACAGTCAGTTTTGCTTAGTTTTTTTTCTTTTTCAGTTCAACTCACATAGTGGAGTGACAGTTTAAATAGAATTAAGATTCGTTAGTTAACCTGCCAACATGTTTATTGCTAACTACCTAAATCTGGTTTAACAAGTAAACAATTGACAGCAACTCATCCGATTATTGAAGCCCATTTCCACCATGTCTTAATTATGACATCGTTAGAATAATTATGAATTTAAGTCAAAATGATCATAAACCAAATCGAAATTATGACATAAAAAGCCATAGTTATAAGATCATTAGAAATTATTACCTTAAGTTAAAATTGTCATACTAAATCAATTATGAGATTAAAAACTTATATATTTTTCTTATCTCAGTTTTGACTTTTTATAAGTCCAATTTAGTATGTGTCAGCTTTTAAAGTCAGTTTCGACATGTTATAAAATTAAACTTTTAAAGCCATAAGTTCAACTTTTATCTCATAATTATGAATTTTAATTTTAAAGTCATAATTTTTACCTTTTTTTCGATTTAAACTTTTTAAGTCATAATTTTGACTTGGTACGTCATAATTGAGTCACAATTTCGGCTTTTATAGTTATGAATTAGCCCAGTATAAAATAATTTCAACTTTATTTTTAATTTCAACTTTTAAAGTCATAATTACAACTTAATATTCTTACGAAGTACAAGTCAATTTCAACTTTTTCATTTGACTCACTAAAGCATATTATTTTCTTTTCTTTATTTCTTTATTTTTAATGAGTTTTGAAGCCACAGTAAAAAGTTCCAGTGACTTTACTCATGCATGGCAAAATTTCACAGACGAAATCCAGTCATTTCAATAGAAGGAATGGATTGTGACCTTTTCCACACAATATTCCACATACATCTTAATGCATGTTAAATATGTTAGGGACTGCATTAATTTTTGCGTTTTTGCACAGAGTATGTTTCCGGCCTTAAACGTGGTATTAAATACAGTAGCTGTAAAATAGAAACTTTGATAATAGTGTGGCATGCTACAGTGATTACATTCACTTATGCAGGACGCAACAAACAACCGTTTCCTTCTTACTTCACCTGTTTTTGAGCATTAGTGGACTTAAAGTTCAGGACAGTACCCAAGTATACTCATCAGTAACATAAAAACATAGCTTAATGTCTCTTGTGATATTGCACCATGGTGATGGTTTCTTGCAATAGGCTATGACTGATATGACATAGATATAGACATAGATATCTGTAACAGCACATCGAAAAGAGTAAACCGCTTCTGGAGACACATTCCCTGCACATAAACAGCAATGTTGACTGCGTAAACGTACTATATAGTTAAGTTTTGAGCTTTTTGCCGTTACATGTCCTTGTTTTTAGTTAACTTTACATGTTAATCTACTAATGAGAGTTTAAAGGGTAAAAATCCACAGCAGAGGATGTTCGTGATGAATCAGCTCTAAATTAAATCCAAGTTTTTAAACATAAAGGATGTTATGGCAAACTAAACAAGTGACTCCAGATGGCACAATGAAACACCAGAAATATTCATACACTTGAAATTCACAATAAAATATCAGCATGTGTAAAACACAATATACTTAAAAAAAACAATTCACCAAAAAAACTAAATATATTTTCAAGTCCTGATTTGGTTGCACATAACACTGATGTAAAAAAAAAAAAAAGATGGCGAGTAAAACTACAGAGAAACACACATCTGATCTGACTTTTCATCCCTTATCATCCTTTTTCTTTTTCATCTGAATGGAAAACGTGTTCCTGAAACCAAAAAAGCCAAAAACGTGAGTTAAAGCACATGCACGGGTCAGATTTCACCGATTTTGCATAGAAAACCAAGATTTGTTTGCATTATGCAAAAATGCGATGAAATTAGACCCAAATTGTGTGCGTTTTTGTCAGACCCATAAGAAACACACACACACACACACCAGATTCACACGCTCTAGTTTTCAATCTGCAACACAAAGAGAAATTATTTTCACATGGTTCAACCAGCAGCACAGGGATTTCAGCTATTTACATGATTCGTTCCACCCTTATCAATAATATAATATTATTTTACATATTTAGCACTTTATCAAAGGTTTTAATCGTAGAGTGAAAACAATATGGTAGCAATACGGCATGCAGTCAGTTGAAGTGGCTTGACTTCTCATTGGCTCAGTTCTGTAAACATGAAAATGGACATTAAAAATCACTCTTTCCCTGTTCAGCTATTCTTGTTGTGAAAACAGACCGGTCCAGCAGGTCAGTAGGTCATCATTTTTAATACCTTCCTCACATTTAGTTCACTGGAAGGCCGAGCAATTGAAGGCTGGTTTCCAAGCATTTTCTCGTTCAGGACATCCATTGGTGTTTCTGCGTTACCAGCTCTGGCTAATGTTGGACACCTTCGTCGTCACACCATAAATTCGTTACTCCCATACAGCACCAAAGGCTGAGAAGATCCGAAGTCACGCTCTCGTCTCCGGCCGCCGCTGCCGGCTTCTCCCGGCTCGCGGGGCTTCGGAGGACAGCTTCGGTTCCCTCTGGGCCGGGGAGGGGTTTTCTCGGAGCTGGAGGCACATCGAGTGGTCAGGGAAGCCCGTTCGGAGCCCTCCTGGTCGGGGAGGATGTGCAAGTCCCCTGGAGAGGTGGATGAAAACAGCGGCCCGGAAGAGGACGAGCGAAAGCGATAGTGAGGTGTGGACGACACAGAGGACAGCGAGGCTACGGCCGAGTCCACCGAGTCCAGAGATTCAGGCTGACGGCGTAAACCACGCCTGCTTTTGAACTCGGACTTCCTCCAGCGTGTCGCTGATGACGCACCGGGGCTCTTTTCTGAAAATAGACATTTGACATTTCAAATCAAATGTCTCTCAATGTTTCTTTACTTAACATCCTAATGATTTTTGGCATAAAAGTCAAAATTATAATTTTGACCCGTATTATGTATTTTTGGGCTGTTGCTACAAATAGACCCCAGAGACTTCACATGTGAATATATTTTTAATGAAACCTGAGAGGCTTTTGTCCAGGTAACCGAAACTCAAGAGGATCCAAAAAGTTCATAGATTGCATAAAATGAATCCATATGGAGCGAGCGGTTTAATGCAAACCTTGTAAAGGGATACAATCACTTTCAGGAGACATAAACAGTGGACTTTTATACAATGTGTGCCATTGTAAAGACTATGTTTATACCTCACATCCTCTCTTTCATCCTAAATTAAATATAGTGTCTTACCTTAACAAGGTCTGTAAAGCGATTGAATGTTTTTTTTAACTTTGTATAACGTGTTGTCTTTCTTCATGTCTTCCAGAGCCCTGTATAAACAGCTCATTGGTCTAAGTTTCCATTCTGCACATTACTCAACAAAGTCGAGTGTGATTCATATGGGTTTATTTTATGGCCCCTTTATGATTTTTTTTTGGATCTTTACGATTTTGGTTGCCTGAGCTTTCAATGGAGGAACAGACAACTGTCAGGTTTTGTTATAAAATGTCTTCATATGAAGACTTACTAAAGTCTTATGAGTTTTGGGCCGCCATGAAGGGCGAGTAAATGATAATACAATTTTCCTTTCTGGGTGAACTCTCTCTTTAAAACTACTTCTTGCAAACAAACTAGCCGTGGTTACCCCATTGATCGGACGCGGCACCTTCCGACTCCATCAGGTTTTCCGAGCTGTCTGCTGTTCCGATCGATGCTTCCGACTCCAGCATCTCGTCATCGGACGCTCTGGGATCCAAAGCCAGCATCTCAAAGGTCAGTTCTTCCCTAAACCGAAGCGATAACAAAAGACATTAAGACCATAAATGTGACCCTGGACCACAAAATCTGTCATTCATCTGTCAAATTTAGATTTATGCATCATCTCAAAGCTGAATAAATCATCTTTTCATTGATGTGTGGTTTGTTCGGAGGACAATATTTGTCTGAGATACAACTATTATAAATCTGGAATCTGAGGGAGCAAAAAATATTGAGAAAATAATTTTTAAAGTTGTCCAAATGAATTCTAAGCAATGCATATTACTAATCAAAAATTACGTTTTAATATATTAATACAAAATATCTTCATGGAACATGATCTTTACGTGATATCCTAATGATTTTTGGCATGAAAGAAAAATGGATTTTGACCCATACAATGTATTGTTGGCTATTGCTACAAATAACCTGTGTGACTTCTGACTGCTTTTGTGCTCCAGGGTCACAAATGATACTCATGACACTGAAAGTGTTCACTAACTTCTCTTTCTGCAGGTTTTCTATCTGCTGAGTCAAAACGTTCTCCTCCTGCTGCATGGCTGCTTGCTGCTGCTCACTCAGCCCTGGCTCCGCCCCCTCCTCGTCTGGCTCCGCCCTCTCGGCCCGAGGGCTCAGCGGAGGCGAGGGCGTGTGGAGGCCACTTTTGCGTAAACGTGTCTTACCCTGGAGAACATAAACGAGTCTTTAATGAGTAAACCTGGAGTCATGCTGGACTTGGATTAAATTACTGCAACATACAAGTCTGGAATACGTTTTTTTTGTTGTATCTGTTTATGCTGATCAAGGCTGCATTTAGTTGATTCAGTAAAAACATTAACATATTACAACAATACTGTTGTATTTTTAATCAAATAAATGCATTAAAAGAGAGAGACCTTTACAAAACCGCAAACAATTAAAACCATAATTATTTCAAACTTTTGACTGGAAGTGTATAACAAAACAGGATATATATATATATACATATAATTTATAATTATAGCCTAAATTCAGATGAAATGTGATTGTTTACAAAAAATCATAACAAAATGAGCTTAAGCTATCAGTATGACATTAAATAAACCAAAAATAGACAATTGAAAAAAAAAGTTTCTATAATTTATTTATAATTAAATAAATAATAAAAATCTGTGTTTATATTAAAGATATATTTATAACCTAAATTAAATGATCACATATGTATTGTTGAAATAAAAACATTCACGTTACAGATAATAAGTTAAGCTAAGATTAAATAAACCAAAATAAGTGAAAAAATATAATGAAATCTAAATTTTCAGATGTTAAAAATTTGAGTTTATCATTCGTAAAAACTAAAGCTTTTTTTATCAAAGTGAAAGGCATTGTTGGTAATTTGGGATTACTATTTATTATTACAGTTAAATTAAAAATATATATACAAATGTTTAAATGTTCGCATACTTAAATAGTTGTTTAAATATAATTCATATTTGACTGCCAGGTTAAATTGGTCTACTCTAGACCGTTAAAGATTATAAAATTATAAATAAATAAATATATATATGTGTCTGTGTGTGTGTGTGTGTAAACTTGTTTAAATAAAAGCTCAGATTTATATAAAACACATAATTGTTTCTGGCTTGTGCGTGCATGTGAATGAATAAAGCACAAAGTCTAGCACGACTGCAGCTTAACAGGTGAAAGACAGACAAAGACACACACACACACACACACTGAGCTTTACCTTCTTCACTGCGTTTGGCTGTGTGTAATAACGCAGCGAGAAGCGAATGCAGGAGAAATAAAAGAAGAGGAAGTGTTAGTGACAGCAGCACGCTGCATGCGCAGTTAACACAAGACAAACGACCAAAATAAACATCAGGCCGCTCCTCACAACCAATCACACGACAGCATTTGTGTGTTAGCTGGAACATCCTCAACAGAGCAAATAAACACGGATGGCCAACGACGCTGCACTGACACTGGGACGGACACGCACTCGAGGATACATACCGCAGGGGCACTTCTGGAAATGCCAATAAACCTAACCGCAATTAATACTGGTTTCTGGAAGAGGAGGATGGGAGAAGAGGACAGGGAAGGAGTGAAGGGAAGAAAACAGGATTAGAGGAACGTCTGGCCGGAAACAGAACGGGACGTGAAGATGTGTCACACTTTCCATGAATGACTTGGAAAAAGACTTGAAAAGGTCAAATTTATGATAGCTATTTTTTAGAATATAAAGTTTGCAAATTTTTGAACCATGCATCCCAGAATTTGGGACATGACTGATTACGGCTTAAAACACTGATTCGTCTGATTTGATTTGAGTAATTAACATTAAACATAAAAATAAAGAAAAAATAATTATATATATATATATATATATCTATATATATATATATTTTTTTAATTACAAATGAAGCCTAAATTAAGATATCAAATAGGATATTGATTTAGAAATAATATAGATTTTTTAAAAACATTAATACGATAACGAAATAAGATTATAAAAGATTAATTATAAAATGTAAAACAAATATACATATAATTTATATTAAAAAAAGATTTCTTTATAGCTTAACTTAAGCTGTCAAACGTGAATGCTTAAAAAACAAATAAACATTACAAATTAATTAAAATTTTACAAATAAACAAAAAATAAAATAAAAAAATTGATTGCAGAATTAGCCTAAATTAAGATATCAATGTAACATTAACAAAAATCAACTCACAATAATTACATTTATAATATTTGTACATTTCATTATAATGTATGTAAATATTAATATGTATACATATATATATATATATATATATATAGCCTAAAATAAATAAGCTATTAATTGTGGATGTTAAAAAAATAAAAACACAAATTTAGCATAGATTCAGTTATCATTAAATAATTAACATTAAATAAACAAAAATAACCGTGTTTAATACAGTGTTTATATATATTTATGGACTAAATTAAGCTATCAAATGTGAACGGTTAAAATAAACATATCAACATTACAGATCAGTGTAACATTAAATAAGAAAATAAATACATAATAATAATAATATATATCAAACCATCAAATGTGAATGGTTGACAAAATCATCAAGTTGGCTCATCTTTTAACTAAAATACTCCACAGCTGTCAGTAGAAGGGGAACAGGGGATTTGTGCCTCTATATTTCTCGGGACACTTTAGTTTGCAGCTCATTGATGGAAAGTGGGGCTTGACAAAGGGGGCGGGGTCAATGAGTGGAGGTCAAGGGTCAGTCTGGGCTCTGAGAGGGTCGTATCACTCACCATGGACCTCCGGATGTGTGTCAGGCGACTCTTGGCTTTGTTCTCAGCAAACTCCAGTGTGTTGATGTCCTTCAGACGAGCTTTATATTTCCTCATCTGCTCACAGATGATCAGCTCCACACACCTGAGGAGAGAAAGTTAAAACACACGGATTCACAATTGTATTGAACATGCTGAATAACCATAAGGGTAACTTGTATTAATTGTTGCATGCGGTTTTACAAAAAAATAAAAAAAAACATTAAATAGAAGACAATATATAATGGAAGCTTATTTCAGCCAAGGAAAAGAAATATAAGGTTTTTTATAATTTTTCTCATAATTTCGCACAGCTTATATCTAGCATTTGGAAGATTTTTCTCTCTATTTTGTCTCTGAATTTTTAGTTTACTTGCAATGTTGAGTCCTTCTCACAAATAATAAAAAGAAATTCTGCACGATCTTGAGTTTGTCTCGCATATTTGACTATTTTTCTCAGAATTCTGAGTTTATGTCTTACAACCCTTTACAGAGTTTTTACGGAGTTTATTTCTAACAATTGTAACTGTTTTCACAGAATTACGAGTTACCTTCTCACAATTTTGATCTTTTTCTTCCTCAGAATTCTGAGTTTACTTCTCACAAATTAAAAAATAAAATTCTGCAGAATTCAGAATTTGACTCAGATCTTTGACTATTTTTCTCAGAATTCTGAGTTTATTTGCAATGTTGACTTTTTTTTTATCCCGAGTTCACTTCTCACAATTTTTTATGGAGTTTATTCAATAACAATTGTTACTTTATATATATAGTTTCCTTCTCAACATTTGACCTTTTTTCTCTCAATTCTGACTTAGATTTTTCTCAGAATTCTGAGTCTACTTAAGACAATAAAAAAAATAAAAACCTGCATAATTCTGAGTTTACATCTCTCAATTCTTTTTTCTTGGAATGGAGTTTGGAGCTCACAATGCAGCTTTTTTTCTGCCACAGAATAAAATATCTATATTGAATTTTTAGATTTTTTTGCATGGCTGAAATCCGCTTCCCTGGTATGCGGTTCACTGCTATTGTGTTGGGTGTGTAGCGTGTCTTACGCGGTGGTCTTGCTGATGTCGCGGACGCTCTGTAGCGGGTCGGTGGTGTCGGGACAGCGCAGTATGCAGGGTGCAAACACGATGGCCAGTGCGTTTGCAGACATGCGGTTCGTCTCCTCCTGGAATGAGATCCTGAAACAACACAACATAAACTTGACCATGCTCACATTACTACAGCTTTCATCTGTTGCAGCAGGCATTGAGCAGAAGCATCCGGGCTATCGTCTCACCGGACCAGGTGGAAGATGAGTCTCTCTAGTGTGCTCAGATGAGTTCGGCTGAGCTGATCGATGACCGAATACACCCCCTGAACCACCTCACGCTTATCCTGCAGACCTACACCAGCCAAAAACACAACACAACCTACATTACATCCACGCAAACCAGCCCAAATATGAGTATTTTGCAGAAAATAGTACGAGTTTTGAATTCAACAATCTTCTTAAAGGGATAGGTGACGGTAGCCATTGACTTCCATAATATTTTTTCCATAACTTATGAGTCAATGGCTACCGCCAGCTGATTGGCTACAAACATTCTTCATAATATCTGCTTTTGTTTTTAGCAGAAGAAAGAAACTCATACGTGTTTGGAAAAACATGAGGGATTTTATCCAATAGATTCTCACCAATGGGGATTTAAGATAAGCTGGAGTTTATTCCAAATTATTTAGGATGATTTAAAATTTTTAAGATTGTTTTCGAGATTTTTAGTTTTTCTGAAAAAACAAGAACACTCCTAAGTGTTTTCGGGGACGTGTATGAATGTATGCAAATAAGCGGTTTTATTCCAAAAAACATTTAATAAATCACGCTCTTACCCATAGCCCTGAGAAACTCCTCGTAGAGTTCAAAGGTCATGAGGGGGTTGGGAAGGTCACGCAGCCACTGCTTCAGCACACTGGCGATCACATGGATGTTGTAGTCGTCGAGATTCACACTGTTCGCATCTGCGTCGAAAGCAAACATGTGGCGCTGTCAGAGAGAGCTGCTGCCTGAATGAATGTGGTGATGATGAACAGACATGCAGCTCACCGGTGTCCAGCCCCTGCTTGAGTTCTCTGATTTTATTGGTGGATCCAGACTTCCTGTAGATGCCCTCGGTGTACAGACCGTGCATCTCGATGTAGTTGATCAGCTTCTCCACCACCAGCGGGATGGCTCTCTCATCGCTCGTTAAACGAGACAACTCTACTCCAAACTGCCGTGAAGACAGCTCGGGGTCAAACTGAGCACACACATACACAGAGACATACAGTCATGGCCAAATGGTTTGGCAGTGAATGTGACTTTTGGGTTTTGCAAAGTTTGCTGCTCAGATGCATTGTAAATAATTGCTAAAAGCATCATTGGCCAAAATAAATACATTTCCTTAACACAAAATGACCAGCTAACGTTAACTGACTAATCATTTCAGCTGCACATGTGAAAGTGTGAATGAGTACTAGTCAGGTGAAATCACTGTCATACTAATTGGACTGCAAGAGCAGACTGATTGCTATAAGAGGAGGGAAGAATAGATCGATATCAGTCGGGATTTGGCCCAGAAGCTAATAATGTCATATGTACATATTACCAATGGTCAACACTCTAAATACAGACTTATTATATATTTTTGCCAAAATAAAAGCCTTTAAAATTTATGATATGCTTATCATTGTTTTTCAGTATAGCATAGGAACGTGGAAAAATATTCTACACATACTGAAGCAGCAAACTTTGCAAAACACAACATTTATGTCACTGCCAAAACTTTTGGCCAGGACTGTACACAAATGAAGCACGTGAAAAAATGACAACTGTGATGAAGTTTGAAGCACAAAGATGATTCACATACAACCAGTGGCGAGGTCAGAAATTTTAAACTGAGTGGACCTTGGTGGAATAGGGTGGACCTCAATGACTACTCTCAAATTACACAAATTTTACAATATGGGATAAAATCACTATACAGTTCAGATAAGTTAAATGTGATTGATTGTTAGCATACAAATTCATGAATATACAACAAAATACATTTATAACAAGCAGCTACAATGCCTATCGCAAGGAAGACAAATATAGATATTGTACTGCTCATATGACCACTGTAGCAAGACATCAGTGTTCAGTAATTGTGTTCATTTTAAACTGGAATAACCTGGTTCACTAACTTACTGTGCCACGGCCAAATTTCTGACAGCATTATACTTTGAGAGCGAACAGATGTTGCTTACATTCAGGGGCGTAACCATCTTTTCAAACGCGAGGGGGACAGAAATTACATATATATATATAAAACATTACAATATAACATTTCTGTAATCTATATAGCCTACCAGTCAACAGTTTTTGAAGAGTACGATTTTTAATGTTTTTATAGAAGCCTCATCTGCTCACCAAGCCTGCATTTATTTGATCCGAAGTACAGCTAAAAAAA
Organism: Carassius carassius; assembly: GCF_963082965.1. Taxonomy (NCBI): domain Eukaryota; kingdom Metazoa; phylum Chordata; class Actinopteri; order Cypriniformes; family Cyprinidae; genus Carassius; species Carassius carassius. Next base: position 1,540,585 of record NC_081797.1, read on the forward strand.
AGGTAGTAATGTGAAATATTTTTACTATTTAAAATAACTTTTCTATTCGAATATATTTTAAAATTAAATTTTTCCTGTGATCAAAGGTGAATTTTCAGCATCATTCCTCCAGTTTTCAGTGTCACATCCTTCAGAAATCAAATCATTCTAATATGCTGATTATCAATATTTAAAACAGTTTGAGTACATTTTTTTTCAGTGTTCTTTGATGAATAGAAGGATCCAAAGATCGGCATTTATGTGAAATAAAAAGACTTTGCAACATTATACAGTATATCATTCAAAATCTTAGAGTCAGCATAATTTATATTTTTTGAAAAAAATAAATTATAGAAATGAATACTTTTATTTAGGAAGGATTTTTTAAATTGATCAAAAGTGATGATAAAGACATCATTTTACAAAATTTATATATTTCAGATAAATGCTGTTCTTCTGAACTTTCTATTCATCAAAGAAACCTAAAAAAAAATCTACTCAGCTGTTTTCAACATTATCATTATTATTATTATTATTATTTTATTTATTTGAGTAGCAAATCAGAATATCAGAATTATTTCTGAAGGATCGTGTTACTGGAGTAATGATGCTAAAAAAAATCAGCTTTGAAATCTCAATAAATTACATTTTGAAATATATTCAAATAGAAAACAGTTATTTTAAATAATCTAGTAAAAATATTTCAAAACTTTACTGTTTTGCTGTACTTTTGATCAAATAAATACAGGCTTGGTGAACAGAATAGACTTGACCGGTAGTGGATATACGCATTAATAATTGGCTTAGAAATCTATAACTACTGGACAATAACAAATAATAATGTTTTTTTTATATACTACAAACACTTTTTTTCACATAAGTTATAATAGTTTCTATACTGTAATAAATGCTATGTCAATTAGCACTGCATTGTTCATATAATTTATCAACTGCTGGAGATATTGTTGCAATCGTATGTTAAATGTCTTCGTGTTTCCAAAAGTGTCTGTTTTTCTGTGAAAACAACTGTTTTCATACAGCGATAGCTGGACGCTGTTGTCCATATTAGGAGTTTCCTGTTATGGCTTCGAGTATGAATGAAACACACTGCAGGAGAGTTTAGCTCTCCGTGGTGTTCATATCACCTTCTGGGTCCGAATAAAATATCAGGTCATGCGCAGACTATCCTGTCTCTTTGAGTTTAAATCTATATTTATTCATACCAGCTCTCGAAAACCTCGCGAACACATTTGACTGAAAAGGTGCGGGGGACGAATTTCCATGATATTGTGTCATTAAAATGACGACACATCTTGCAGTACACGTCATCGTCTTTTATGCTGTACTCTAGAAATGGGAACTTTGTGTACCACTTAGCAGCAAAATGACTAGACTTGCCGTTTATTTTGCGTGAAAACTGGCGTAAATGCAATATTACTCCGTAAATGGGGCAGAGCAGGTGGTTCATAAAGTGTGGATAAATCAGCTGGTATATTGCTTTTCTCGACGATTAGCACGGGTTGATGTTGATGTGTCAGGTTATGTTCTTGTTTTTTTATATATATTTAATTAAAGATGTCTGTTTCGACATGCTCGTCTTGTGTCATGCGTGTTAAAAGTTTACTTCACTAGCAGACGTAAACTCATCTTCCCACCCCCCACAATACGCGATTGGCTAAACAGTACTAATAAGCTCATTGATTGGCTGTTGCAGTAAGGCAATTATATGAAAAGGTTTTCTCTCTACAGTAGTTATTTTTCATGAAACGTCTTGTACGTGTTTAAGTGTTCAGTATGTCACATATGCATAATTTTTTTTCTGCTTTCCCACATTAATTTTTTTTTTTGTCTGTACTGATTGGGTGGGGCAGCAGTCAGTTTGAGTGGGCCAGTGCCACCCTGGCCCTTATGTAGCCTCGCCCCTGCATACAACTGGTCAATGCACAGAAATATCATTTATTATATTAGAGAGAACACCCTAGGACTGCACGATAAATCAAAATGAAATTGCAGTTGATGTTGTGATCGTCATGCATATCTTTCAGTTAAACAGGGTGCACTGAATCTTCATCCGAAGGCCAGATGGCGCTCTCGAGCAAAAACTCGAACAAATACACCCTGCAGAACAAATCCAGGAAATCCCTACAGCAGAAGCTGAACAAACAGAAGATTTAACTGGTTTCATTGATTCAACATGACTTATAAATACACGACTACGACAACATATGGTTTATCGGAGTTCTTATGATCATATTTTTTATTATAATCAAGTATATTTATAATGCAATGCCTTTATCACTGACAAAATGCGCATGACAAACACATTCGATTTATCGTGCAGCCCTACCAAATATATATCAACTGCATAGCAACACCCTAGCAATGACCTTCAACACCTGAACATATTATATATATATATATAGTATATAATATATAGTATACACATAGATATATAGTAGTTTGACATGAGTGAACAGAAAATCAGCTACTGCGGGGAAAGTACATAATCCAAAATATTCTAAACAAATAAAAAAAACTCAGATATAGTAAATTATATAGTTTCGCAAAAAAGTGGCTCGCTATTATATATATATATATATATATATATATATATATATATTAAATACAGATTTTTAAAAATCATAAATTCCAAGATATATATACAGTAAGTCATAAAACTGCCAAAAAATGCCAAGATATTAATTTTTGGCCATATCGTCCAGCCCTATTGTACAGCTTACAAAACCATCCAACTAAAAACTTCAAAATGACTTCAAACACAAAACCTTTTCAATCTACTACAGGCTCTCTGAAGCCCACACCAGGGTTTGTCTTGACTGTAATGAAGGTTTGAGGCACAAAGACTCTGTGATTCAAACATGAGTCCTACACAACTGATGATCATTCGTCATATGAGTGAGAGAAAACTCAGACACAGTAAGGGTATTTTTTTAAAGAGTGCTTACCTTCTTACTGCATGTGGTGGTCATCCTCAAACAGCACTTCCTGTGACACGCATAGCGACAGACTGAAGAAAACCAGAAACAACAAGCACACGGTTAACGGCGGATCGGAGCACCAGCATCACGTTTCAGGAAAATGTGTCCATTATCGATCATGTCTAGATGAAAACGGATGACTTTACAGGAAGAAAATCAGATTACGCTGCTTTTAAGACTTCGTGACCCGGATCAAAATATGGAGAAAAAGAAACTAATAGAGAAACTCCAGACTATGATGACTGAACTGAGTCAAAACCAATATCATTTTAATGTGTTTTGTGAGAATTACAGTACTGCTGTAAATAAGAGAACAAAGTGTTTCTCTTGTTCGAGTCCCATTTTTATCTATTAGAGTTTAAACTTTTCCAAGGTGAGATATAAAAACGACAGAGCTGAACGCACGTTTGCAGACGCACGCTTTGTCCATCATCCAGATGAGAGAGGAACAGAACTCGCAGTAGGTCGGGATGCTGTACTGAGTGGATTTAAAGATGTGACCCATGTGCTCTTCCACCTGCAGAGGGCAGCAGAGTGCTGAAGATGTAATAGAGTCAACATAGAATTCATAAAGCATTTACACAAGTATAATGATCTAAATGACTGACGGTGTCCGATTCCTTTTTCCTCCTCTTCTTTCTCTCAGGTTTAGGAGCCTGAAAAAAAAAAAAACAACAACACTAATTCTCAAAAGAGTTTTGTAGGGCGATGCTTGTTTGCGGAGCGAGAGAGAGATGCTTTACCTTGCTGATGGTTCCATTCATTGGCTTGTACTCCGTCATGAACTCGTCGAGGAAGACTTTGAAGGTGTTGACCCAGACTTTAACGGGCGACTCGCTCCAGTCTCTCTGCTCCAGACGCATGTTCTTCTCTAAGATGTGTTCGAACAGAGCGTAGAGATCTTTATAACGAATACTCCTGCCATCATCCATCTGAGGGTGAGACACATTTTAGGGCGAGATTTTGAAGGCGAGAAGCTGCGTTGAAGTCACTGTATAATTCTGTATTTCAGAAACTCACGGCCAGAGCAGTCGAGTACGAGTTGAAGATGTTGAGGCGAAACTCTTTTAGGGCCTTCTTGAAAACCACATCCACAGGTGTGTCCTTCTGACTGGCTTCAGCGTCTAGATCGCTGATCTAAGAAACGTCAAGAGATTTTTAATATTTTGAATAATACAAAGATTCTTCCAATTTCAAATTATGCCTCCATTAAAGACATTTTACAGTGACGATTCTTATTAAATTGTGTAAAAGCTTTCTTGTGCAAACTGAAAGTGACATTTTCATGCAATAAATATTTTACGAATAATTTACACAGATTAACTTTTTTTTTAATTCTAGTCGTACAAAACCATTCTTCCGTAAATTGAATGTGACGGGCTACACAAGAAAGGTTTTACGAAAAATGTAAAGATAATTTTTTTAAATATTCAAACCAATATTTTTAATGTTCAATGTGCCGATTAATATTAGTCACACATTTTATCATTCTTAAAAATCGTTGCATTGAAGTTTTCTTACATAAGTTGTGCAAAACCATTCTTGCCTAAATAGAATGTGACATGCTCGAGACAATACTACTTACACAAATCATTCTTTTATATATAAAAAAATTAAATGCTGTGTAAAATTGTTCTTACAAAAATTGTTGTAAAAACCATACTTGCATAAATTGATTTTAATGCTATATTAATACGCAAAACTTTTAAGTAAATAGTAGTGACAATTGTAGTCCCACAAAAACATTCTGATGTAAATTTGTTGCGTAAAAATATTTAGTGAGCAGTCACATAAAATCATTCTAACGTAAATTTGTTACGTAAAACTATTATTTCGTAAGCATTCACAAAAAAAATAATATTTCAAATAAATGTTACAGTTTACAGAAGAATATTTTTACGAACAATAGTTTTGGGAATTAATTCCATTGTAAATTAAGTACATAGTAGTAACAATTATAGTTGCACAAAAACATTCTAACGTAAATTGTTGCGTAAAACTATTTAGTGAGCAGTCACATAAAATCATTCTAACGTAAATTTGTTGCATAAAATTTAGTGAAAATTTAACAGTTGCACAAATGTTTTTTTTTTGGTAAATTGTTGCATAAAAGTATTCTTTCAAAAAAAGTCTCATAAAACCATTCATATATAAACTGAATGCGACAATTTACCCAGAAATTAATTTGTAAAACCATTATAGTACAATTTACGCTATAATGATTCACAAAAAGCTATTCAGTTAAATATGGTGACAATTCTACAGTTGTACAAAAATATTCTAACGTCAACTTTTGCATAAAACTACTCTTTTCGCAAATTGTCACATAAAACTATTTCACAGAAATTAATTAGTAAAACTAATTCTTAACTATAGCGACGATTCTACACTTGCGGAAAAACATTTTAGATAATATAAAATAGTTGAATAAAACAATTTTTACGTAAATCGTCAGAAAAAAACCTATACTGAATGCAACAGATTACACAATGTTTAGTAAACATTTTACACTAAGTTTCTTGAATGAGTTAACTATACATTCTAATCAATTTCTGAACATGTTTACATGACTAAACCTAAAGACTTTGATATAAAGGAATAAACGAGGAAACGCACGCACCTTCTTCATGAGGAAGTCGTTCATGCTGCGATAGTCTGCAGTGCTGGTGAGGATGTGCAGCGAGTCGTTCTGCCAGGCGGACGATTCTAGAGACACGCTACTGATCTTCACACTGCGTCTCCTCTTCATCGACATCATGCTCATCATCGGCTCACGGTTCTCCTTGCTGTCGCGTCCCAGCTCCGACAGGCCGGCCTGCTCTCGGCTTCCCCGAGGATAGTCTGCGAGAGAGAAAACATTGTAGACCGGGTCAGTGATGCCAGCTAATTTTCAGAAGAAGTTGCTAAAGGAAGGGTAATTTGTTGCTAAAAGTTGCACGATGACGTTACGATGTCTCTGCGCGAAATTGTGTCACGACATCAAATCTCCGCAAAACATATATTTTAGATACGTTAATTTAGATATGTTCATAAAATAATGTAAATGAATAATATAACATTAAAAAGTAAATAACTATTTTAAAAATCATTACATTTTTTTGAAACGTACGCATTTTGAACGATTAAAATTTAAGTATTTTTTATTAGCTAATAAATAAGTAAAACTACACATTCTTGTGTGCTACACTCTAAGAAAAGTGTGTAAAAAATATGGCAAAATCTGCTATGTTAATATGAAGGAATTTACTGTATTGATTTTTTTTACCTGCATTTTTAATTACGCATTGTATTTTGTGTTTTCGGGTTAATGCAGATAATGGATAACAGATGATGTCTTGGAAGATTACTAGTACCTTTTCATTCTTTTTTTAAATATTTTTCTTATAGTGTACGAACTGTTGTTCCTGTGGCTCACTGGTAGAGCAGCGCAAAAGGTTGTGGGTTCGATTCCCAGGGAACAGATGTAAGGTAAAAAAAAAAAAAGTGTAGCCTGAATGCAAAAAAAAAAAAGCTTATTTTGTTGCTAGGTGCTTTTGAAAGAAAAAGTTGCTAACTTTAGCAACAAACTGCTAAGTTGGCAACACGGGACCGGGCTCATATGGAGATGAGGAACAAATGAGAGAAAATTGACACACCGTTCCTCGCGTCGTTGAGCTCTGAATCTGCGGAGCGCCCCCTGGTGGACATCTTCTTATCTCCATGTTTGCTCTTACTCCAGAACCGCATTTTACCTCTGACCCTAAAAATGGATTAAAAGATTATGAGACACTGGACCACAAAACCCGTCATAAGGGTCGATTTTTATAAATTGAGATTTGCACAGCTGAATAAAGTATAATAATCTCTCCATTGATGTGTGGTTTGTTCGGAGGACAATATTTGTCTGAGACTCAACTGTTTGAAAATCCAGAATCTGAGGGAGCAAAAAAATCTAAATATTGAGAAAATCATCGTTAAAGTTGTTCAAATTAAGTTCTTAGTAATGCATATTATTAATTAAAAATTAGGTTTTGATATATTTATAGCAGTAAATTTACTAAATATCTTCATGGAACATGATCTTTACCTAATATCCTAATGATTTTTGGCATAAAAGAAAAATGGATAATTTTGCCCCATACAATGTATTGTTGTCTACTGCTACAAATATACCCCAGAGACTCAAGACAAGATATTTTCATGCACTTATGGATAATTTACAAAAAGACAAGGAATATTAATAATGAAAGCAAATAGAATATGGCTGCATGATATAAAAAAAATATTAAAAATCTCTGTATATTTAATTCACTGCTGGTTATATGCTCTATATGATTGTGTATGTGACAAATAAAAATCATGAATCTTGAATCTATTGGGTTGACAAAAACACCAATTAAATAAATACTGTAATTTCTTAATTTCTTTCTTTTTAAATACCCTTTTCTTAACATGGCAGCCCGACTGTGCAATATGATGTGCAGTTTTCTTTCCATATAGTATGCAGTCCTAAAACAGTGTGCTTGTTTTGATCAGCCAATAGGAGAGAATCCCATCTGACCTGCTGTCGGTTTGTGAGATTGACTTCCTGAGCGAATCCATCTTCCCAAGGTCCCCGGACGACATGGTCTTCTGGATCCTCTTCTGCTCTTTCTGAGACGACTTGAGACGGGAAGCAAATCCAGAATCAGATGTTTAGTGAACTTTAAAACTACTCACAGACACTCATCACCCAAACTCATCTCACAGCTTCACATGCAGTTTGATTTCATTCAACTGAGCTGAAAACAAATGATCCTAGTCACTCTCAAATCTCTGAAAAATATAATGTGCAAATTCGTGATATCATATTTTATACTAAAAATATAATTAAAATATTCTATATAGATATAACATTACAGAAATTATGTACAGTAATATAGCTAATATTTTATAAATAAAAAACAATGCATATAAGTAGTAAATAAAGTACTAAAAATACTGGATTATTACTAAAAACACACACATAAATACACACACACACACACACACAAATAAACAGACACACACACGTTTAGATATACAGAAATAAAAAATATACAACAGCAAACATAAAATATAAAAATGTAATATAAATGAAAATAAAATCATAGTATAGTAATTCAAGTAATATATTTATTAATAGTAAATATAAAATACAAAAATGTAATATGAATAAAAATACAATTATAGTACAGTAATTAAAACATAACTAACTATGCTAATTATAGCAAAGTATTATAAAATGCAGTTTTATACACTAAAAAAAACTATTTTGAAATAATATATATAATAGACATACAGTAATATACATAGGATTAATTATAAATAAAAATATAAATAAAAATGTAACAAATAGTACAGTAATTAAATATATTACAATCATTTAGTTAAGTTTTAGAAAAGTTTACACTAAAACTAAAATAATATTTAGATATTCAGTAATATAGACAACATTTGTTATAAATATAAATAAATAAAAATGTAAAACAATTATAGTATAGTAACTAAAATAGTATAGTTATTAAATTATATAATAATAGAATTATAATAATTAATAAATGTATATAATACTTTATATATAATAATATATAATTAATAATAATCATAGTAACCCTATTTAAGTAAAGTATTTAAAATAGCATTTTCATACTAAAAACTTTAGTTTTTAAATAAATAAAAAAAACATTAATAAATATTTTAAAAGAAAGAATTTCAAAAAAAATGTAAAAAGAGAGAAATGCTTCTGCAATTACAAATTCTGAACAAATAAAGTTCCTCACCTCTCTGTGTTTAAACGATCTGAATTCTGCCTCTCTTTGGATCGCCAGTGATCGCTCCTGATTCACCAGGTCTTTATCAGACCTAAAAACACAAAGCAGACCGGATCGACCCACATGATCACAACCAAAAACACCTACAGATGTCTGGATGTCATTGCATTAGATGCTAAAGATCAAAAAAAGGGCAAACAAATCTGACCCGTACTGACAAAACGAGTCCGAATGAGCAAAATCACTGAGCAATGTTGCATATCTCCCTCCAATTCTATTTACTATATTATTCATCACAATAAAGCTTGAAAACTCCTAAAAAACTGTTTTCTTTTCATTATATTATTAAAAAACCCTTGTTGCATGCACTGCATTAAGCTAAGTGTGATTGTTAAAGCACTCTCATATCATCAGCTCTCTTGTTGGTTTTCTCTTGTCACTCCTGCTTAATGACTAAAATCTGTTTCTGAAACAGCAGAAACACACATCAAAACCACACGCTAATAACTTAGCCTTCACCTCAATTTCATAAAACACTTTTTGTAAAACACAACACACTATGTAACACACATAAATCTAACAGGAATTAATCTAATGCAAAGGTTTGCTTTTCAGACGCGTTTGTGAGGTTTTGAATGCAGTGCTTTATTTTGCAAGAGATGTATTTAGCATTTCATGTGTGCAATTATTGGATTTGTGTGTAAAGCTAAAAAAAAAAAAAAAAAAAAAAGTGGGCTTAATTAACACATTTTTCCGAAAACCTCAAATTTGTCCAAAACTGACATTTTCACTTCTTTTGCCTGTAGCTCAAAATCATCCTGTGTGCATTCGCACTCTTTTTGCAGCACGGGACACAAATGCATCGTCCTGCAGGATGATCTTGACTAGGGACGGTGAAAATCAATTAAAATATGTGACGATTGAAATCGGATGAGATCCAGTTGGAGCAGGCGTTTATATGAATGCATCTCTGAGAGAAACGCTTTTCTTTAGAAAGGTTTACATGGTATTTTCTTTTCATCTAGTCTCTGTATAATGCATATTACAGTAGTGTTTATTAGCGCAGCGCTGCTTTGTTTACAGTGAGAAAACACTGTATCTGCTGTCCCATGTGCGCCCCCTGCTGGCAGAGAGTGAAACTGCGTCTCATTCAAAGCTCTTTCAGATCTGTTATATGTAGTACAGATAACGAAAGTCAGACCATTCAGTTTTTGCTTCAAATTGTGAAATATTTTACAATCTAATTTAGACTAAAAACTGCTCATGCAGAAAGTACGCTGCATCTTTGTTTGAATGTTGAATAAAATGCAGTGGTCACCTCTCATTTGAAATGGAAAGAGTCCCTAATGCTGAGGTGAACTCACTTGGAGAAGGTCAGTCGGCTGCGAGAGAAGGCTTTCTCCTTCGTACTGACGCTCTGAGCAATAAACTTCTTCTGAACCTCCTTCTTGGGCTCTGGAGACGCTTCACGAACCGAGTCCCTCGAGTCCAGCTGGAGGGGTTTGGAAGACGACGACGTGATGGTTTGAGGCTCAGGAGGATCTGGAGAACACAGTCCATTCGATCTGTCGTCGGTTTCTCTGTGACTCTCGTCTGTGTCCATCGTCTCAGGAGTCTGCAGAGCTTGGAGGCTGCTGTGGTCCATCTCCATCTCCACCGCTGACTCCTTGTTCTCCAGAGCGTGTTTGGCCGGGCTGCTGTCCTCGTCTGCGATGTAGAAGAGAGGTTTAAGACTCGAGTTCGGATCGGGATCGGACGCCGCCGGTTCCTCGTCAGGAAGGCCGAGGAGCTCGAAGCCGTCTTGGCTCTCCGAGGGAAGATGTCTGGAGAGCGGGATCTGAGCGGGAAGCACGTCGTCCACTGAAGCCGAGCGCACTTTGAGCAGCTCTAAACTGAAGGTGGCTTGCTGGAGCTCCCGCTGCCTCCTGCTTTCACGTTTGGAGCGGCTCCTCAGCGTACTGTCGTCTACGCTTCTGGGAGCTTCTCCTTTCTCCTCTCGGACTTCGGTTGGGTTTTGCTGGGCGTGTAAACTTTTGCTCACAGTGTTGTTTGTGATGTTTTCACAGAGGCTTTTCTCTCCACGTCGCTGCTCTCGAAGAATGCGGCACCTTGGGAATAAACAACATATATTTATGACACCTTCATCCAATATCGATGCTCGAAATGTATTCATTATTTTTCTCCTTGTTCTTCTTGCCTATTTAGATGTTCATTTGTGAACTTATTAGTGCTGTCAAAGATTAATCGCAAATTAATCGCATCCAATATAAAAGTTTTTGTTTGGATTATAACGGTGTATTCTGTGTATATATTTATGATGTATATATAAATACAAACAATCATACTACATTTTTTTTTAAATAAATACTAAAATACTATATTTATATATTCATATAAAATAATTTTAATGTTATAAGTAAATATATTGAATATATATATGTATATATAAACAAATCTGAAATATATACATGCATGTGTGTGTATTTATACATACATACTTAATATACATCTACATCTATTTTGTAAAAATAAACATTTTGGATGCAGTTAATCACTTGACAGCACTAATGCTTATATTATTGTGACTATATGTTCATGTGGGCATTTATCATGCTTGCTTATTTGTGTATAACATTGTTTTTGTTAAAAACAAACACACACATACATACACACATTATATATATATAACATTGCTATTAAAAAAATAATAATTGTAAAAATACATTACATGTTATCTACATTTTTATAAAACCAATTGACTAGTAGCTCATAAATTTGTACATTAATCATAAATGATTCAGTAACATCCCTTATTATAAATCCTTACAGTAACATGCAATTTAATTAAAATAAATACAAAAAAGTACAACAATTTTAATACTGTTACCCTAAAAATCTCAAGTGAAAAATATTATGAAAAAAGAAAAAGAAATATATTTCAAATCTGAAAAAATAACTCTTCACCTATGAGATACCGCTATCATAAATAAGCCCATTTATCCTAGATTAGTCAGTTTAATAATGACAAGCAGAGATTTATTCAAGGTTAGATTGAAGTTCACAGGTTTGACTCCCAGGGAAAGCATGAACTGACCCAAATTTGTCTCTTTAATGCAATGCAATCTCTCTGACTAAAAGCCTCGGTGTAGACTGACCTGTGTCGCTCGCGCTGCCCCCTGCAGGCGGCCTGTAGTGTGACGGCGGCGCGGCGCTGCTGCAGGAAGCTGCGTCTCTGTCTGACGCTCCTCCAGACGGACTGTATGAGGCGCGCGGCCAAGTGTCGAGTCTGCAGGACTCTCCTCCAGCACGTCTGGATGATCAGCGCCGCTCTCCTCCGCCGCAGGAACAGCTGGCGCTCTCTGAAGCCTCTCCAGGCCGTCTGCAGACACAGCGCCGCCCCCTGCTGGAGCTCAGCGTCAGCGCCGCTCACACACGCCCTCCACCAGCGCTGACAGCAGAAACACACAACACTGATGACCAACAGAACAACTGAGGGATGGGTTCTGTGTCCCCAGGTGAGGTGAGGGTGTACCTGTATGAGTGTGGCAGCTCGTCTCTGTCTGCAGAAGCGTCTCCTCTCCTGCTGCGTCCTGAAGCTCCTCTGCAGACACACGATCCTCCTCAACACCTCCTGATGAAGCTGCTCCTGCAGACGCTGACGCAGACGCTCCCGCAGGAACACCTGACACACACACAGCGCTCAGCATCACCGGACACGTGTGCGCGTATGTGTGTGTGTGTGTGTGTGTGTGGACATTACCGTGCTTCTGCCCACTTGATGTCCGTTGGGCTCGAGGTCGAGGCTCTGCAGGAACTGTCTGATCCCCGTCTGTGAGGAGTGAAAGCCCGCGGGTAACAGCACACGGAAATGATGGGCAAAATCCTAAAGACACACACCAGGAAATCAGGAAAGTGTTTCCTTTGTAATCAGTTTCCTTTTTTCCCAAATTCTTTGTTTTGCTATTTAATTGATCTGAATAAATTTTTTTTTTTTACTTATTCTTAAGTTACATTTTAGTAACCAAAGACCATGCTTAATTAATTTAAATCATAAAAATAATAATTTAATAACAAGTTATTCAATGTTTTATTATTATATTAAATATACAAAAAAAGTTTTATTTTTCTGTAAAATAAATATAAAATAATAAATTACATTAAAAACGTTTTCCAAAAAATTCTGTTTTAATATTTTAACTACAGTTTTGAAATCAAAAAGCATTTCTGATTAACTGAAATCATGAAACAATTTAATACATTATTAACATTTTCACAATAAAACGGCCCTCTGATTTTCTGTTGTCTGTTTTATATTTGATATAACTGTACACAAGTTTATCTTTATCAAAAAGGTGCTCATGAATTTGTAGTAATGTAAGCTGTAGTATTATTGAGCAGAGTCTGTCACCTGGAAGCTGTATTTGACGCTGTATCCGGAGCGGCGTATCCTCACCGTCTCCAACATCCCGGTGTAGCGTAACTGTCTCAACACCAGAGCGTCGCTGAAACGCAGAGGAAGCTAGGACAGAAAGAAAGACGCGACTCAAACCACACGTCTACATTCACTGACGCAGCACAGAAACCTGACTCTTTACACACCTTCTCCGCATTAGAGCGGATGCATTTGACAAAGTACGGCTCCGACTGTCCCAGAGTCTCCATCAGCTTGTTCAGAGACACCTGCGTCACACACACCACAGCAGTTCAGCCCTGCTTACAATACTTAAGACATTTGATGGATTTTGTAAAAATAACACTGAGTAATTTTTGCATTTTTCAAATTATAATTTTTTTTATAATTATTGTATATATTTCAAAATAATTAGTTTTAAATATTAATATATATGTCTATGTATATGTGTATGTATATATATATATATTAATTAATTTTTTTCTTTAATGTAGGCATTTTTATTCCACACATTTTTAAATACTTTGTATATTATTTTAATGCATATAATCTATAAAAAATATATTGTATATATTTCGAAGATAATGCACATTTTTTAAATAATTATTTTTATATTTCATACATTTTGTATATCTTTTTTAAGAATTGCACACATTTCAGAAAGATGCATTGTTTAGATATTTATATTTTAAAATGTATATTATTTATATTTCATACATTTTGAAAGTTTTTAAATTGATTATTTTTAAACTATATATTTTTAAAGAAGTGATGAATACATTTCAAAAGAATGTATACTGTATATGATTTTCATAATACATAATTTTCATAAATGAAAAAAAAACATGTATTTTGAAAATAATTGGTGTATTTTTCCAATGCATTTCAAAAAGCTATATATTTTTTCCATAATTTATATATATATATATATATAAAAAATTAATATTTTTATATTTCAATATTTTTTATATATTTTTTGAATTACAATTACTGTAAATATAAAAAAAAAATTATATTTTTTTAAAAGAACATTATATATATATATATATATATATATATATATATATATATATCTTTTTTTTTTTTTTTTATGTAAATCTTTCTATATTTCCCAGATATCAAATGTTAATATTAGTAGCCAGTAGCTGTATTTTCCCCGTCTGTGCTGTGCTCACGTTGAACTGTGCACTGATGCTGGGGGGCTTCTTCTTCTTGTGCAGGTGCAGCAGTGATTTAGTGATGCGGTCGTGGAGCGTCAGGCCGCTCAGATACTTCAGAGACTTCACATCCAGCAGGTGCTGCACACACACATCATTCATTCATTTCACATCAAACACTGCCATGCTGGATCATCAGCAACCTTGCATCAGAATGCCATTCTCTAATAAATGTATAAAAAGCATATAAATTTGAATAATTGTATTAGTTATAAACTGCTAAAGTTATACATTTTTTAAATAACTAGTATATATTTCAAAGGCATTACATTACACCTCAAAATAAATAATGAAAAACATCTTCTGGATTCATTTCAAAAGAATATATATTTTCAATAATTTGTATATTTTTTAAATCCATGTAATAAAAAAAAATAATAAACAATTACTTTGCATATGAAATTTATATATACTATTTGAAGTTATTTTTGTTAAGTTATTTTTAAATTCATTTATAAAATGCATAAATAATTTATATAATTTTTTTTAATATTCTGTTTTCATTTAAAAAAGATCACACAAATCACATTTTTTAAAAGCATGTATATTTTAAACCACCTTTGCATACATTGCAAACAAAAACTTTTATTTTGGATGTGATTAATCGCGATTAATCGTTTGACAGCACTAGTGAATATACATTTTTTTAAATGTTTGAAATATAAAAGGTTACACTCTATTTTAAGATGTCCTTGTTACATCTACTTACTATTATAATAACAATAAATTATGCATAATTAATGCAAGTAACTCTAAATCAAACCCTAATCCTAATTTTAAACCGTATCGTAAGTAAATATAGTTAATTAATAATACTCAGTACCTAAATGTATAATTAGACTGAAACAAGGACACCTTAAAATAGAGTTAAGCCTTTTATATGTCAAACATTATTATTAATTTTTAATAATGTATATATATTAGTGCTGTCAACCGATTAATCGCGATTAATCGCATCCAAAATAAAAGTTTTTGTTTGCATAATATTAGGTGTGTACTGTGTCTTTTTATTATGTTTATATAAAACCACACATACAGTATAGATTTAAAAAATATGTACGTTTATACATTTATAAATCCATATTCTTATATTTTACATTATATATAAATAGACTTAATATATAAACATAAAATATTTTTCCTTAAATAATTAAATGCATGTGTTAGTGTATATATATATATATATATATATATATAATTATACACAGAACACACATATATTATGTAATTTTTTAAATTTATTTTGAAAGCAATTAACCGCGATTAATCACTTGACAGCACTAATATATAAAACAACTGTTGTTGTTTTTTTCCTCTAGAGTAAGTTGCACATTTTTTGAATGTATATTTAAAGAGAACATAAATATTGCCCAGTTGTGTTAACATGCTAAAGACACTGAATTGAGACTTTTACCTTCGGGAGGCTGGGCTTGGTCTTGCAGTTCTTGCTTCTCCTTCAGAAACAGAGAGAGTTAGAGACAGCATGAATACAGTGAGTCAGAATCAGAGCTGAAGTGCTTCAGACTCACATCAGGATGCCCTGCGCTCGCTCCAGCAGTTTATTATCCACCGAGCTGATGAAGATGCCCTCCTCCTCATGAGACGAGAGCGAGGAGACGCGCTCGCTCCTCCTGACACAGACGCAGTAACACAGCAAACATCAGTTATACGCTCGCAACTACTGCTTTAATTGACCAGGGAACTGCACGAGCATACAAATAAACACTGATTTATTTAAATTAAATTAAATAAATAGCAAAAAATACTTAATAAATATGATATATTTTATTATACAAATATAATTATTTTCTACATTAAACAAATAATTATACAATCATATTTAGTCAATTAGCAGCTCTTTTTTTTTTTGAAAACAAGCAGTTGGAAAATGAATAGAGTGCAAATCTAAAAGGGGCAAGTTTATGATTATTATTATTATTATATAAAAAGTAATTTAGATATTTTAAAATGTATACTTTAAATAAATCTTTTAAATGAATATTTCTTGAATTATCATCATTATTAATGAATATTGAACATTAACATGATGTAATTTCATAAAATCAATCAACCGTGTTCTGTTCTTAAATTGTGTTAAAATCTATCGACAATGCCACAATCACACATTTCAGTGTTTTAATTGTTTTTCTGCTATAGTTAAAAGTTATTAGTGACTGCATTTGAACTTTTGTATTTTTAATAAACAATTTAGATATTTATTTTTTTAATTTAATAATTAATATTTAATTAGTGATGAATAATTTTACTAAATACAAGGTTTTTTTATTTGTTTTAAATTGTGTTGGTGTTGTATTTGTTTACCTGCTATAATAAAATTAATTAGTAAAATAAATAATTCAATTTAGTTAATTATAAAGCTATTATTTAAGTGATAAGAACTAAGTTAAAACATAAATAACTTTCTTATGAATAATAATAGAACACTTGTGTGTTTTAACATGCTGCCACTTTGTAACATCAATAGAGTTGTGCATTAAAGTGACTTTACTCTAAACTCCACAGTTTGATCACACATGAATGAATGGTTTCTACAAGCCGTAGTTTTGTTAGTTTTGCCCATTTGTGATGTGAGCATCGCTCGTGAACGTGTGAATGTGTGGTTATGAGTGAAGGATGAGGTGAATGTTGGAGGGGTGTGTACCTGCTCATGTTTGCTCCCTGCAGGTCTGACAGCGGAGAGCGTGGACCCCTCCGACTCATGCTCGAGTCTGACACACACAGACAGAAGATACACATGATCAAACAAGAGGAAAACTCCCCTCAGATACTGTCATGAGACTAGACATGTGCCGGTATTCGGTAATGTGATATATATCGAGGTAATTAATATGCGCGATATTGTTATCGTGGGCACTTCTAAATACCGTGAATAATTAAATATAACAAATTATTCCGAATTTGTAATGCATTTTAAGAATACTGCTGTATGCTGCTTGAAAGACGTGTGTGCACTCTGATGTAAACAAGCACGCATGAGAAGCACATGGAGGAACACGTGACAGACGCACATTCACTCTCTAACAGCAGATGGCGCTAAACTGCAGACAATGCAGACTTTACTCTGGAAACCCCATAAATAAAGCAGCTTCGCCATACTTTCTAAAACATATTATTTAAATAGATTTAAATAGCCATTCAGATATTGTGGAGTCACTCTGGTGTTCATCACAGCGCCAAATACCATTTTGTAAAACCATTTACAATTTTGTAAAATACCAATATGAAATATTTAGACTAAATTAAATTTAAATTAAATTTAAAATTAAATTTATGCATTTTGCAGACGCTTTTATCCAAAGCAACTTACATTGCATTCAGGCTAACAATTTTTCCTAAGAACGCAATGCTCTACCACTTGAACACTAAATAGGGTATTGATTTTCAACTTTTTTTTTCATTTTAATCTGGACTAAAACATGCTGTAAATATTGTTTGAAAGTGTTTTGATTCTTTATTGTTAATTCACACTTTACATTAGGGCTTCATTAGTTCACATTAGTTAATTCATTAGTGAACATAAACTGCCAATGAATAATTCATCGTAACATTCATTAATCTTTCCAATAATCATTCCAATATTTAATAACACGTTGTTGAAATCTAAAGTTGCAGCTGTGTTATTTAATAAGCAACTTTTTAAATATATTTTCTGTTTTCATTACAATGTCAGTTGAAGTTTTAGTATTTTTTTTTGTTTTCTGTCATTTATATTAGTTTAAAAAAACGATATTAAATTTTTTATACTTCCATTTTAATGTTAACTAAAGTTTTAGTCATTTTAAAATATTAAAACTAAATGTAAATATTTTAATGAATTAAGACATTATTTTGATAAATACATTGACAAATTAATATTTACGGAATTTATTCCGTATTCCGTATTTATTCCGTGAACGTATTATTGCATTAATAAAATAATAAAAAATGTATCAATTTTTTAAAATAATTTTTTAAGTTAATATTTATTTAATTTCAAGCAACAAAAATGGTTTTGGTTTTAGTCAACCTAAATCACATTGTTTTGGATGAGTGTAGATCTGCTGAAGTGTGTTATTTTTGTCATCTTACTGTATTTGTCATCTTTGCATCGCTGAAGGATCTCAAGGCTCCGCTGGTGAACAGGATGATGCAGGAAACTGAAGCTGTCCACACTTTTCTGAGTCTGAACCGGACCATCAGAGCCTGGAGAGAGATATATATATATATATATATATATAGAGAGAGAGAGAGAGAGAGAGAGAGAGAGAGAGAGTGTGAGTAAGCAAACGCAGTGAAGCGCGAGCGTCAGTCGTGTACAGTCTGTGTGGCTCATGAATGTTTTAGTGTCGTCTGCAGTTGTTGTTCTCACTGGTCGAGTGATTCTGCAACAACAAACACTTTAATAAAACAACGAAGCACATGTGATAAACTACTCCACAAACCTGCAGCGTATAACATGCTCTGGATATAGCTGAGGTGCAAAGAATAAAGAGATTATTTATATTTTAAAATGCTTACTTGTATGTTATAAATAAATAAGGTACAGGTAAATGTTTATTTTGGAAAGTAAATAATAAACAGTAAATATCTGTGGTTATGTTTAATTGTTTATTGTATATATATTTTAAAACTGCCACAAATAATGTCAAAAAATATATAAACATCACAATAAAGTATGCATTAAACCAAATATATAAAGCAAATTTTATGTTTTTGTGTACATTTACTTTTTAAATGTTACATAACACACTGATATTTTTGTTTAAATGTTTTATATATATATATATATATATATATATATATATATATATATATATATATATATATATATATATATATATATATATATATATAAATAAATGTATAGATACATTCATATTTTTTATTATTTTTAATTATTTACATTTTATATAATTGTACTATTTATTAAAGTAAATACCTGTGATTATATTCAAAATATATATATATATATATATATATAATAAATATAAATTGATTATAAATGTATACAAAATGAACACGGAAAACAATTAAATTAAATACACATTGTAATACAGTATGTATTAAAAATATATAAAATAATAAATTAAGCAAATTGTATTTTTTTTAAAGTTTTATTATAAATGTATAAATACATTATTATTTATTATGATTTTAATTATTTACAATTTATATAATTCTACCATTTATTAAATATTATTTTTATTATTATTATTAATTATAATAATTATCTATTTTTATTGTCATTGTTTGCAAACAACAACAACAACAAAAAACCATTACATTAAAATTCCATTTAATTTGAAACTAAACAGAGAGAATGAAATCACAGGGTTGCTCACAAAAACACATTATTTCCAGTCTACTGTTCTTCTGTCCTCATGCATGCATCTTTTAATATCATGCGAGCGTTTGCATCGTCTCTGCACTGATGCATAATAGAGAAGTGTTGCATCATGGGTAGTTAACTCTTGTGCATGTGATTGTGAGAAGTGTTTGAGTCTCACAGCTGCGTGACAGGATCAGGTGTGTAATGCCACTGTTTCTCACCGCTCGTCGTCGTCGTCTTCTCCTTGTGCCGTTTCCCGGCCGCTCTGAAGGCCACGAGCGCTCGGAAGTAAGCTCGGATCACGGCCCAGCGGAAGGTGGCCACCGGATCGATTCCCATCAGGCCACAGATGAAAGCGTTTCGACTGCTCTTCAGCAGAGCCACGATATCAGGACGCATGTGATCTGTGTTCTTCTCCCTGAAGTCCTGCAGACATAAGAGAAAACTCACAACTGCTGTCTTGGGAGAAGATCGTTGCAATAATTGGGTGCTGATAATTGTGGCTGACATGAACTAGAGATAAAACATGCATTTCATAATGAGATTTCACCCCTGCTCTCCTTCAATGAAAGGTTAGGATTTTTGGAATTTTTGAATTGAAAGATCAAAAGGATAAAGAATGCAGGTTTATTTTCACAGCCACGTTTGCTTATATTTACCAAGAGGGCCAATATCATCAAAGTAAAAGAAGTAGCATGCTATTCCAAACCAGGCTTAGCTTTTTGTCACTAGAAATGAAATAAAATATAAACTTAAACATATTTTATATCAGTTAGTTGACTACATACACTAGAGACTAGGTCCAGCTGCCACATTTGTCCTTTACATTTGGTTTAACATGTACTAAAATAACACACTAAAACAAAACACAACATTTAACTAAAACTTTAAATAGAGTTAAAATGGAAACAGAAAATATATAAAATAAAATCTATTTCCTAATATTAATAAAAACAATAATAGTATTTAAACTAAGCAACATTTGCAGTTTCCATCGGTTTAACTTGATTTAATAAAATTAAATCACTTAAACTGAAATAAAACATCATAAAATATAACAATAATAATCAAATAAAACAAAAATAAATATACTGAAAAAAATACTACAAAATAACGAAAACATCAGATAAAATTAAAACAGAAAAACTAACTAGAAATATCACTAAAAACTGCAATACTATCTCAAGGATACTAAATAAAGCAGGTTTAAGACAGTAACAATAAAAAATCATTTTAGTACGTGAAATACAATAAATAAAAAAATATTAAAATAACTGAGGGGAAAAAAATCAGCTAGTTGCAGAGGTGGATTTCTCAATTTCAACTAGTTTATATACTAAAATATCTATAGCTGAAACTGAATTAAAATCACTTATATTATTTTTATTTGATAAGTACACACACACACACACACACACACACACACATATATATATCCATTAAAAGAAATCACATCAAAATGACAAAAAAATTTAAATTTAAATGAAAATATGAAAGTAAAAATAATAATGGTAGTATATGAAGTAAAACAGACTGAAGGGCAGTAATGTGAGCTGATGGTGATGTGAAGCAGCTGTTCTCATAATCAACACTGATCCTGTCACATCTGCTGCAAACACAGCTCGAATAAACACACAGACGACAACAGCTTTACGTGTGTGTGTGTGTGAGGATTTAACCCTCTCTGCCAATCACGTGCTCCAGATACACCCGATCCAACCAATCAGATCGAAGCACAGAAGTAGGTCACTGTGTGTGCAGCGTATGTAAATGCTCTCTCTCACACACACACACACACACACACTCTGTGAGCTCCTCACCTTGACGCTGTACTTGACTTTGCCGGCGTAGTGTCGGATGATGAAGGCCGGCTCCATGACGGCTGGGAACTCGATGTAGCCGCTTCCTTCGTGCTGCCGCTTGAACTTATCCAGCAGAGTCTGATTAGACGCCTGCGGAAAACTGCACACACACACACACACACACCTGATCACACACTCATCTCGGTCACTATACAGGCACAGAGGTTAAACAGCAATACATCTATTAACACTTTATGAAACCTCAATACATCAATAAAATCAAAAAAATTAATATTTGATATTTGTTTATAATAATTTTTCAGGCTTTTATCCTTTCAATCAGGTATAGTTAATTGAAAAATTTATATAAATTTATACATTTATATTTTATATATATATATATATATATATATATATATATATAAAATGAAAAAATAATAAAATAAATAAAATAAAACATTATTTTGAAATAAACATTAACTTAAATAAAATGCATAATAAATTTAAATTTCAGCTATTATTTAAACCTGAAGTACTAAAATAACTAAAGCCGAAACAAAAATGTGAGTATATATTTCAAATAAATATCATATCAATTAAAATATTTTGATAAACAAATATACTCATTCTAAATGTAAATTGTAATATGAGCAGACATTAAAAACAAACAAATGAAATAAAAATTAACATTTTAACATAACATCAATATTTTTAATAAATAAAAAAAAACTATGGAATGAGTAACAAATATGAAAAAATAAATACACAAGAAAATTACTAAAACTTAAATTAAATTACAAAGAATATATACAAATAAAAGTGAATTTAAAATAAAATCTACACAAATAATGTGCACCGCATTTATATATATATATAAATAAATAAATAAATACAATTACTACAACTTGAACTAAAATGAAAATGCAAAATATGTATAAGAAAAATAATTCAAAATAATAATAAAAACTATACTTCCATCTGAATTACACAAGAAAAAATAATCTGATTTAAATTTTTGTGGTGACTTATCCAGTTTTCTGATGTTAAAACAATAGAACAAAAAACTAAAATAATGATAATGAAGAATTAAATAAACATTAGTGTGAATAAATCCGATAGAACCGGCTCCTATCTCTTATCTCCTATCTGTGAAACCCAAAACAAGAAGAGTTTAATACTGTGACAGCAGAGATATCAGACTGACTTGCACTCCTCATCCAGCAGATGGAGCAGCGCAGTGGGCTTCTTGCTGATGAGGTTGATGCACGCCGTGTTGTCCATGTAATCGATCATGTGCCAGCTGATGCCCTCCGAGCGATACTCCTCCTGACACACACACACACACACACACACACACAGCAAACTGAAACAAACCTCCAGTGCTGCTGCAGACATACACTGCACTCAAAGCGTTTCAAAGGTCTCAATACAATATTAGGTAACACTTTATAATAATGTATATAATAACACTTTATAATAACGCCAACACCATGGGTGGTGTTGGCGCAGTGGATAAGACACACGTCTTTGGCGTGAGAGACCTGGGTTCGAATCCACTGTGTGACACCAATGTGTCCCTGAGCAAGACACTTAACCTCTAGTTGCTCCAGAGGCGTGCGACCTCTGACATATATAGCAATTGTAAGTCGCTTTGGATAAAAGCGTCAGCTAAATGAATAAATGTAATGTAAATGTAATAATGGTCAATTAGTTAATGTTAGTTAATTAATTAATTAACATGAACAAACAATGAAAAATACATTACTGTATTTATTAATCTTTGTTAATGTTAGTTAATGAAAATACAGTTTTTCATTGTTAGTTCATGCTAATTCACACTGCATTAACTAATGCTAACAAGCACAACTTTTGATTTAAATAATGCATTAGTAAATGTAGAAGGATTGTTCTTGCTTAGATCATGTTAACTAAAGTAGTTAACTAACATTAACTAAAGGACCGTTATTCTAAAGTGTTACCTAATATTAAATATAATAATGATTCATATCAAATTTACACTAACAACATTATTAACCTCCAATTTTAGGGCTTTGTATATTTTTATTATTTCTGCAGCAGTTAAAATAGTTTCATACTAGCCACAGCAACAAAAATAAAAGTAATTATTATTATTATTATTATTTTAATAGTGCATTACAATCATACATTTTAACTTGAAGTGTTTCAGAAAATAAATGCAATAAAACAACAACAACAACAAACATAACCATCATAAGAATTATAATATATATAATAACACTAAGTTTATAATGTATAAAATGAATAACCCTACTAAATAAAATATGATATGAAATGCCTGATATTTATTTATTTATATTTATATATATATATATATATATATATAATTTATATAACTTTAATAATATATCATTTATTTTTTAAATGTGTCTATATATTTTTATGATCTTATTATGAAAGTCCAAAAATAAAATGTATAAAATGAACTTCAAATCCAAAAACTCAGGCTTTAATCCTTTCAATCAGGGTTATTATAGTGAACAGAAACTAAAACTAAAAATAAAATAAATAAAATAAAATAAAATGTAAAAACAAATTAACTAAAATAAAGTACATAATACACTTAATCTATTTCAGCTAGTTGCCAGTGCAAATATTTCCGTTCATTTTAAGCTTTAAATGTCTATATAATTCTTTTACGCTTATATTTTGAAAGTGTACAAGATCTGTACAAAATTAACTGGAATAAAAAATAACATGAAAACATCACTTTAACCCTTTAAATTAGCACAGTATTCATATTAAACACAGGTAAAAGATCAAGATCTAAGCACAGCTCAGGTTTGTCTATATTGTAAGGCTCAGTAATGAGATCATGTGAGCGCAGAGCAGGATGAGTAAAGGAGATCAGATCTAGAGATCAGTTACCTGCTCCAGCTTGAAGACATGCTGGTTGAAGTAATGCTGCAGCGTCTCGTTGGCGAAGTTGATGCAGAACTGCTCGAAGCTATTGTTCTCGTAGTCCTCGAAGCCAAAGATGTCTAGCACACCGATGGACAGGATCTGAAACACACACACACACACACATCAAGTCAATGTGAAACTGAGCGCTAATGCGTGGTCTCACCACATCATCGGAGCTGATCGCTTTATTAATGAGGGATTAGTATTGACACAGTACCAAAATTTCAATATTCGGTACGATACCAGTGAAAATCCACGGTTCTCGGTACCAATTTCGGTACCAAAGCAAAACACAAAAATATGCTAATTAAAAAAAACAAATAAACACTTTTTATCACTAAACATAAAACCAATGCCATACTTTATACTTATTTACAATTGTTTTTTAAGTTTTTGAACAAGTCATATAATTATGAAAAACAGTAAACACCCAGTTTCACCCAAATTTAATTTGTTTTTATTTAATGAAATTTAAACACATTTTATTTTTTGGTAAATAAAGGGGATTTGCTATTAAAATTAAAACATGGAAGAAATATTGTGTGATTTTAAAGTTTTATAAATTTTTTCAACAGTAGTAGCAGTATCACATACATTCTACTTAATATAGTAATATTTCTAGCACAATGCCTTTATGTAAAAATGAACTTTTATTTTGACGGGTTGCCGTTAATACCTTTAAACTAACACTGGTTTTACTCAAATGAAACGGTAAAATGCTTGTGAAGTGACTCATAACAGTTGGTGATGTAGTTTATGTATTTATGTCCTCATTACTGCAAGCGTCACGCTCTTCAGTCTATAGTTTGTAGTAAACAAAACATCATTCATTCACACAGAGATGCGCAGAACATGCAGGATTCAGACTTCAACCAACTTTTACAGATACTGGTCCATATGGAGATTTGATTTGATTAATGTATGCTAACTTTGACAAATTCGGTGACTGTCCATATTAAAATGTAAGTTTAATTTTCATGACTGGATTTTGAGATTCCGTCCGTGTTTTCTGCTTCACGGAAATCATAGCGCTGTATGCGTCAAGAGCCGGGTTGACCGGGTGCTCGGTACCACCGGTACTTAAAGAAACCTGGCACCATCACATTTTACTTTTTTAGTACCAAGTTGGTACTGAAGTACTGGGTCTTTTGACAAAACTATGAAGGAGATCAGAGACACTGGCGAACAATCAGTCACTGAAGACAACTAGACAGAACCTGCCAATAACAGGAGCAAATGTGAGTGCTACGATTAATACTAGCTACTGTACAAACAATATAATACACACACCTTTCAGTTTGTGTGAGTGTTTGTGAGTGTTTGTTTATGTGAGTGTTTGAGTTAGAGTGTTTATGAGTGAGTTTGTGTAAGTGTTTGTGAGTGTTTGTGTGTTTATGAGTGTGAGTTTCTGAGTGTTTGTTTGTGAGTTTGTGTTTGTTTGTTTGTGTGTCTGTTTGTTTGTGTGTTTGTGAGTTTGTTGAGTGTGAGTTTGTGTAAGTGTTTGTGAGTTTGTGTTTGTGAGTGTGTGTTTGAGTGTTTGTTTTTGTAAGTGTTTGTGAGTTTGTGTGTTTTTTGAATTTGTGTGAGTTTGTGACTGTTTGTTTGTGTGAGTGTTTGTGAGTTTGTGAGTGTTTTTTTGTGTGAGCGTTTGTAAGTTTGTGTGTGTTTGTTTGTGTGAGTATTTGTGAGTTTGTGTGTTTATGAGTGTGAGTTTGTGTAAGTGTTTGTGAGTGTGTGTTTGTAAGTGTTTGTGAGTTTGTGTGTTTTTTGAATTTGTGTGAGTTTGTGACTGTTGGTTTGTGTGAGTGTTTGTGAGTTTGTGTGTTTGTGAGTGTTTTTTTGTGTGAGCGTTTAAGTTTGTGTGTGTTTGTTTGTGTGAGTATTTGTGAGTTTGTGTGTTTGTGAGTGTTTTTTTGTGTGAGCGTTTGTAAGTTTGTGTGTGTTTGTTTGTGTGAGTATTTGTGAGTTTGTGTGTTTATGAGTGTGAGTTTGTGTAAGTGTTTGTGAGTGTGTGTTTGTAAGTGTTTGTGAGTTTGTGTGTTTTTGTGTTTGTGAGTGTTTGTTTTTGTAAGTGTTTGTTAGTTTGTGTGAGTGTTTGTTTGTGTGATTATTTGTGAGTTTGTGAGTGTTTGTTTGTGTATTTGTGAGTTTGTGTGTTTATGAGTGTGAGTTTGTGTAAGTGTTTCTGAGTGTGTTCATGTTTGTTTGTGAGTTTGTGTGTTTGTGAGTGTTTGTGTGTTTATGAGTGTGAGTTTGTGTAAGTGTTTCTGAGTGTGTTCATGTTTGTTTGTAAATTTGTGTGTTTGTGAGTGTTTGTTTGTGTGTTTGTGAGTTTGTGTGTTTGTGAGTGTTTGTTTGTGTGTTTGTGAGTTTGTGTGTTTGTGAGTGTTTGTTTGTGTGTTTGTGAGTTTGTGTGTTTGTGAGTGTTTGTGTGTTTATGAGTGTGAGTTTGTGTAAGTGTTTCTGAGTGTGTTCATGTTTGTTTGTAAATTTGTGTGTTTGTGAGTGTTTGTTTGTGTGTTTGTGAGTTTGTGTGTTTGTGAGTGTTTGAGTTTATGAGTGTGAGTTTGTGTAAGTGTTTGTGAGTGTTTGTTTGTGTGTTTGTGAGTTTGTGTGTTTGTGAGTGTTTGTTTGTGTGAGTGTTTGTGAGTTTGTGTTTGTGAGTGTGTGTTTGAGTGTTTGTTTTTGTAAGTGTTTGTGAGTTTGTGTGTTTTTTGAATTTGTGTGAGTTTGTGACTGTTGGTTTGTGTGAGTGTTTGTGAGTTTGTGTGTTTGTGAGTGTTTTTTGTGTGAGCGTTTGTAAGTTTGTGTGTGTTTGTTTGTGTGAGTATTTGTGAGTTTGTGTGTTTATGAGTGTGAGTTTGTGTAAGTGTTTGTGAGTGTGTTCATGTTTGTTTGTGAGTTTGTGTGTTTGTGTGTTTGTGAGTGTTTGAGTTTATGAGTGTGAGTTTGTGTAAGTGTTTGTGAGTGTTTTTTTGTGTGTTTGTGAGTTTGTGTGTTTGTGAGTGTTTGTTTGTGTGAGTGTTTGTGAGTGTGTGTTTGAGTGTTTGTTTTTGTAAGTGTTTGTGAGTTTGTGTGTTTGTGAGTTTGTGTGTTTGTGAGTGTTTGAGTTTATGAGTGTGAGTTTGTGTAAGTGTTTGTGAGTGTTTGTTTGTGTGTTTGTGAGTTTGTGTGTTTGTGAGTGTTTGTTTGAGTGTTTGTGAGTTTGTGTGTTTTTTGAATTTGTGTGAGTTTGTGACTGTTGGTTTGTGTGAGTGTTTGTGAGTTTGTGTGTTTGTGAGTGTTTTTTTGTGTGAGCGTTTGTAAGTTTGTGTGTGTTTGTTTGTGTGAGTATTTGTGAGTTTGTGTGTTTGTGAGTGTTTTTTTGTGTGAGCGTTTGTAAGTTTGTGTGTGTTTGTTTGTGTGAGTATTTGTGAGTTTGTGTGTTTATGAGTGTGAGTTTGTGTAAGTGTTTGTAAGTGTTTGTGAGTGTTTGTGTGAGTGTTTGTGTGAGTGTTTGTGAGTGTTTGTTTGTGTGAGTGTTTATGAGTAGGGATGGGTACTGAAACCCGGTATTAAAATGGCCCCGGGGCTAAATTATGAAAGACCGTAGTATCAGTAAGATCTGACGGTATCGGTTCTGCTTTCGGTACTGGAGGGAAAAAAAATTAAATGTACTATGTATTTTTGCTTAGTAATGTTATCGTGCACATTTTATCTCACCAAACATTTCGAATGTGCGTTCATATTAAGACGTTTGTCTGTGGGATCTGTGAGATCTCTCATGCGCGCCGCAGAGGCTGTCTGTCAGTCACACACACACACCACAACAAGAACGAGTGCGGCGCACACACACGCATAAGGGGCCGTTCACATATAGCATCTTTTGCACGCTCAAGTTCGTTATTTCAAATGTAGGCGCGCGGTATGCGCGGTCATAATGGAAGCGACGCTGTCGCGACGAGCTCGTTTTTTCCAGGCGCGTCTGCACCGCATCGAGTTAAAAACATCTCAACTTTTCAGAATGCCGCAAGTGCACCGCAGGTCATGTAGCTTCCTCACCTTTTCTGTAACAACGTTGAAAGCTCAGCCAAGATGAAGGAACAGCTGATAGCTGTATGTGGATTTTTAAATTAATTTAGTAGCAGTGCTACTGCAAGCAGTTTTTAGTGCTGCAAATCCATTTATCCATTGCTGAAATTTCCGCGTCTTCATGGAGTGAGGAGGTCATGTTAGCGCAAGTGCCCAAAGGCTTTGGGGGGGGAAAAAATCAGAAAGCGGCGCGCCTAGCGGTTTCCATGTGTTTTTAGACGCGATATGTGAACGGCCCTTTACAGTACGAAAACTCCTGCTTAATACAAAGAGTGACGATGGCGGAGACAGCAAAACGTTCCAAAGTGTGGTTATACTTCACTAGAGTTGATGCAGACAACGCTGGTTGTCATAAGTGCAACAAAATTTTTGCATGTAATGGCGGAATCACAAGCAATCTGTCAAAGCATCTTTCAAAAGTGCATAGCGTTTGTGAGTGTTTGTGTGAGCGTTTGTGTGTTTGCGAGTGCTTGTGAGTTTGCGAGTGTGAGATTGTTTGAGTTTCTTTGAGTTTGTGTGTTTGTGTGAGTATGTGTGATTTTGTGTGTGTTCATGGGTCTGTGTACATTTTTATAAGTTTGTGTGTATGTGTTTGTATGTGTATGTTTGTATATGTTTGTGTGTGCGTTTGCATGTTTGTTTGTGAGTTTGTGTGAATGTTTGTGAGTTTTGGCGAGTATATGTGAGTTTTTGTTTTGGAAGAGTTCTTGTGTGAGTTTGTTTGTACCTTGTCTGAGTCCTCCAGGTCTTTGTTGTAGAGCAGTGCGTGGTTTGTGCGGAAGACAATCCAGTCGAACAGAGCGCCGTACAGAGATTTGGCCATCGAGTCCCTCACGGTCCCCGCCTGTGCAAACACACACCTGTCAATCACCGCCATCACACATGTGTGTGTGA
>NC_081797.1:1577500-1614666 GCF_963082965.1 Carassius carassius
CAAAAGTTTTCAGAAAGGACCAAAACATTGTAAAAAGAAAACACAAATGAGGAATCTAAAGCTCATAAAGCAGAAAGTCTTCAGGCCAAAGACTCATGTGTGCAGAGAAAACCAAACCTTTCTCAGTGTGAGATTAAACTGAAGCAGCTGGAGTCAAGATTCATAAAAAAATAAATAAAAAAATAATAAAATAAAATAAAATAAAATAATAACATTTAATAATAAAATAAAATAAAAAATAAAATAAATAAAATAAAATAAAATAATAACATTTAATAATAAAATAAAAAAATAAAAAAATAAAATAAAATAAACTAAATAAGAATAAAATAATAAAATAATAAATGATAAATAAATAAACAATAAAATAAAATAAAACAAAATAAATAAAATAAAATAAATAAAAATAAATAAGATTAAAATAATAAAATAAATAAATAAATAAACAATAAAATAAAATAAAATAAATAAAAATAAAATGATAAAATAAATAAATAAACAAACAATAAAATTTAAAATAAAATAAAAAATAATAAATAAATTAATTAATTAAATAACTAATAAAAATAAATACATTTTAGATGGAAAACTTATTAAAAATGTGCAAGAAAAATAGAAACTGATACATTGATAAAGTACAATAAGAATGTCAACCTATATAAAATGTTTAATGACCAATTACAAAACATGACAAAAACCCGAAATTACAAAAACTTGATCATAAATAAAAATAAAATTGGAATATAAAATTAAATAAATCGAATTACGATATAAAATAAAACAATAAAATGAATTCAATTAGTTCAAAATATTAAATAAAACATAAAAATACATTTTTTAAAAATCAATCATTTAAATGTAGCTCGATTTGCACAGGTTTAGATTTGTGGTTCGTCTCACCTCCAGCAGTTCGGAGACGATAGGAAGCACCTCTGGGTTGCTGATGTCGATGGAGTCGTCTCTGTACGTCTTCTTCTTGTAACGGATATTTCCCAGCAGAAGAATCGCAGACAGTAAGGAAAAGATTCTGGGGGGAACAAAACATGAGTCAAATCTCACAATAAATAAAACTAAAACGTAAAGAGAAATACATCATCACAACCCCACCCTCTAATGCCACATCAGCCAATCAGATGCCAGAAAGCCTGAACACATGAAGTGATTGACAGGCAGACCGTGTGTCTCTTCAGACGTGGTTTCACGCTGTAACTCACTGTTTTCTGGTGATCGGCAGGAAGCCCACCATCTCCATGGCCAGCTGCAGACGCTCAAAGTCATGCTTCAGATCTTCTCCTTCCACCGTGAAACAGTCCTGAGCCAAACACAACACACGGAGCGTTAATCAAGGCACAAAACACCCCCCAAATCACTCTCATTTCACCTCCAACCCACATTTAACCTCGCCTTGGTGTTAATAGTAATAAAATAAATGATACCTGAAATAAAAGATTCATAAAAGTACATTAAAAGTGTCAACATTCATCAAGAGTTTTATTTATTTTATTATAAATAAATAATACTATTTTTTATTGTTTATGATATTTAATAAAATGTTAATTAGCATTAAATATTTATTATAATATATCACACAGGTTTGCAATGGAATAAGGGTGAATAAATGATGACGGGTTTGTGTTTGCATGAACTATTCCTGCAATAAAGTACAAGTAACAGGATTATTAGAGTTAACTAAAACTAAAACCACTTAAAAAACATGATTGCTACTTGAAATAAAATGTACTTTTTTTATTTTATTTATTATTATCAATTATTAACATTGTTTATGATCATAAAATTATCATTCTTTAAATAATAATATTATATTATAATATTTTAATATTATAATATTGTTTTATTATATTATTATATTTATTATATTATATTAAATATTATATTAATGAAACAAAATTAACTCTTTCAGATACTTACCAAGGCAATTTTCATTTAGTTTTCAACTTTAAATGAAACACAAATATATAAAAACTAGATAACAATTAAAAAAAAAAAAAAAATGTAAAAAGGAAAATGACACATTAAAAAAAAAAATTACTAATAATTATTTAAATAAACACTAAAACATTTTAGAACATTATACATTTAAAAAACAAAAATTATAAAAATAAAAACATTCAAAATATTAATAACACCATAATAGTAGTAGGGGAGCAGTTAATATAATGTAGTTGCATAATGAGCATAAGGATTTGCAGTAAATTAAACGTGACTCATTAAAACACAAACACAAAGCCGCAGCTCTTTGAGGACGGTCAGAGGCAGAAGTGTGCAGAGGAAGTGAGGCGGTGAGAGACACACAACTTCCTGTTGACCCTAATAATAGCCTGATGTAAGTGTTTGGATCACTCTAAAGTCGGTTCATCTCAGCGATTCCTGACAATGATACAACGTTTCAGAATCAACCTGTGAATGTAAACCCAGTTCCTCAAGATCCCATGGGAACAAAACGTCTCGTTATAAAACTATTAACACGAGCAAAACTGTGCTGAGACAGAGCAAGCAAGAACAACAACAAAACAAATCAGTAAGGTTCATCTGGATGCTAAAGGCAAAAATATACTAATGTAAAAATCATTAAAAATATTGAAATATTACAAATAAAAAATGTATGAAATTAATAAAATAATATCATATAAAACAATGCTAAAATTAAAAACTAAATACAATATAAAAATAAAATAAAAATGTAAAATAATCTAACAAAATGAAACAAATGATAATCAAAATAAAAGTAAAAGAAATACAACAAAAATATACATTTAAAAAAATATTTCTTAATTATTTTCCCATTTTTTCCTGATAATGCAATACTTTGAATCAAATTTGTTCAGTTTTCACTTTAATTTTACTTAAAACTTTAGTAATTTTTAGTAATTATAATTAGTTCTTTTCATGTCTACACATTATTTATTCATATTTATTTGAGCAATATTGAAGTATGAGTAATAATATTCAGTTTCAGTAACTATTTAACATTTAGTTATTTTAGTTTTTCAACAACAACAAAAAAAGAAGAAATGTTACCTTTGCAACATGTTGAAATAAAATAAATTTTATATTTTTATAAACATTTAATGTCATTCAAGTCAAGAAAAGTTATACTATTATAATTATGGTAAATATTATTTTTATTGTTATTACTATAAACTATAATAACCCTGTTCTGGTCCAAAGGAACGCACAGGACCACACGTGAAGTCTTGAAACGCTGTGTCTCTAATCGAGTCGATCCCTGCGTCTCCATCAAGCGCTTGATTAAATGCTGCTAATTAGATTTAGACACACAACAACAACAGTAGAGACGTGACGAAAGCAAACGGGAGAAGCTCTACGTGAACACGCACACACACACACACACACACACACACACACACACACACACACACTGATACTGACCAGCTCGGTCTCACAGTAATTTCCCCAGTGCTGTCTGTGGACTTTCTTTGTTATCTGGAAGGCAGACAGACAGTTAAGAGCTGCAGACATGCTCATCTGTCTCTCTCTCTCACACACACACACACACATGGATGGTACACACACAGGGCTGTAAACACTCACTCTCACAGAGATGACATTACATTACCATTCTACACTACGATGAATCTGATCAGGACTCATATATTATTGCATCATATCGAATTTCTAGATATTTTGGCCTTTAAAAAGACGTTTACTGTCCAAACACTAATTGAATGTTCATTGTGATTTGTTCACCCCGAGTAAAACTCTTGAGATGAAACTCTCTAAGATCCTCACACACATCTACTGATGTCTATTCCTGCAGTATATCACACAAATATTACACATCCATGCATCATGATCACAGCAATGCTGAACCAGGAAGTTGTACGGCACAAAAGCGGCAGACGATGCTGTATGTGTGTGTGTGAATGTGTGTATGAGTGAGTGAGTGTGTGTGTGTGTGTGTGTGTGTGTCTGTCTCTGTGAGTGAGTGATGCGAGTGCATGTAATTAGTTGACTAAGAAAGCAGAAAGCAGACAGACTGGCTAAACCGATCGTCTGCTAGCCACCTCACGTCACAGAAGACGGTTAATTCTCAGCACATAGAGACTCTTTCAACTAAATATCACACTATAGAGACTGTGTCTGTTCCCCAAACTAGAAAATACAAAAAAACGTCCAAACCAATTTAAGAGTAACAATTTATGCCAAACAACATGTAACAACATGCCAAAGAACTATTTAATTGCAGACCGATCTCGAATCTCTCTTTTCTGTCCAAGATACTAGAAAAGGTGGTATCCTCACAATTATATTCCTTCTTAGAGAAAAATGGTATATGTGAGGATTTCCAGTCAGGATTTAGACCGTATCATAGTACTGAGACTGCTCTCCTTAGAGTTACAAATGATCTGCTCTTATCATCTGATCGTGGGTGTATCTCTCTATTAGTTTTATTGGATCTTAGTGCTGCGTTTGACACAATTGACCACAACATTCTTTTGCATAGACTTGAACACTTTGTTGGCATCAGTGGAAGTGCATTAGCATGGTTTAAATCGTACTTATATGACCGCCATCAGTTCATAGCAGTGAATGAAGATGTATCCTATTGATCACAAGTGCAGTATGGAGTACCTCAAGGCTCAGTACTAGGGCCGCTACTCTTCACGCTTTATATGTAACCCTTGGGAGATATCATCAGGAAACATGGTGTTAGCTTTCACTGTTATGCTGATGATACTCAGCTCTATATTTCTTCACAGCCCGGTGAAACACACCAATTTGAAAAACTAATGGATTGCATAGTCGATATAAAAAACTGGATGACGACTAATTTCTCACTGCTAAATTCTGAAAAAAAAACCCTGAGGTGTTAATTATAGGACCTAAAAACTCTGCATGTAATAACCTAGAACACTGTCTAAGACTTGATGGTTGCTCTGTCAATTCTTCGTCATCAGTTAGGAACCTAGGTGTGCTACTTGATCGCAATCTTTCCTTAGAAAGCCACGTTTCTAGCATTTGTAAAACTGCATTTTTCCATCTCAAAAATATATCTAAATTATGGCCTATGCTCTCAATGTCAAATGCAGAAATGTTAATCCATGCATTTATGACCTCAAGGTTAGATTATTGTAATGCTTTATTGGGTGGTTGTTCTGCACGCTTAGTAAACAAACTACAGCTAGTCCAAAATGCAGCAGCAAGAGTTCTTACTAGAACCAGGAAGTATGACCATATTAGCCCGGTCCGGTCAACACTGCACTGGCTCCCTATCAAGCATCGCATAGATTTTAAAATATTGCTTATTACTTATAAAACCCTGAATGATTTAACACCTCAGTATTTGAACAATCTCTTGTTACATTATAATCCTCCACGTCCGCTGCATTCTCAAAACTCAGGCAATTTGATAATACCTAGAATATCAAAATCAGCTGCGGGCGGCAGATCGTTTTCCTATTTAGCGCCTAAACTCTGGAATAACCTACCTAACATTGTTCAACCTGAGTGAATGAGTGAGTGTGTGTCTGTCTCTGTGAGTGAGTGAGGCAAGTGTATGTGTGTGAGTGTGTGTGTGTGTGTGTGTGTGTGTGAGATCAGCCGCACGCGACCAGCATTCTGTTCACTCTGATCTTGCCTCCACCGATGCTGACGACTGTCACCATGGCAACAGCGGCACCTGGCAACAGCCTCAGCATCATCCAGCTCTTTGTGTTGCCATGGATTACAGGGCATGTTTTTCAGAAAACGAGCTGAGAGGATGTTTTTCTGCATGTTGTGCTTTTCATTAGGAACGAACAAGGACAGACTGTAAATACAGTGTTAAATTTGACAATAAATCTGTTCTGGGTCTGGTTTGAGCAGCTGTACCTGGTTCAGGTAATGATACTCCTCTGGTTTAAGGAGATGAAATGCTTTTCTTTCTTCTTCACTTGCTCCAGCCAGCAGGTAGTAAAACACATGATAGTTCCTGCGAGAGAGAATAATATACAGTATGAGTAATATTAATATTAACACTGACCAGTGGTTTAAATAATAACAACAATCTCAACATTTTAGGTATAAATACATAATATCATGTGACGTACCGCTCATTGTGCTCCTGATAAACCAGTCGGGATTTTTCCAGAAGATATTTCTCCACATACGCTCTGAAATCAATAATCAATGAAAAATCAATAAAAATCCTATAAAGTATCTGTTAAAACTTCCACCAGAAGCAAATACATTCATTACAAATACTCCACACAAAAACTCAGAAACAACACTGATGGTTTTCAAATCAAAACTGATACATATTAGAGAACATTATTATTAAATAAAAACATCAAAAAATATTTTACAATTTTAAAATGTTATAATTTAGTATTAAACAAAATATTATTTCTGGCTTCATTTCAACCAAAATGTTATGCCTCGATTTCCAGATTTACAAATAATAATAATAACAATAGGATTATTATGAACAAAAAAATGTGAAACAAAATACTTTAAAATATATAAATAAAATAACAAATTGAGTATTTAATAAAAAAATATAAAAAGAATGTTTACATTACAGCAGTAAAATTACAATACTAGAATTTATGTCTTTTAATTTCTAAATTTTGTGGCATTATACCATTGAGCTTTTCATATTTTACACACACACACACACACACACACACATAATAACACATTTATTTATACAAATGTATTTATGTAAAAACTGCGATTTTAAAACTGCACTAAGCCACATTCCGATTCTATTTTGATTTACTGTTCATCCTTTACATTAGAGCATCATGGGATACGCAGGCTGTTCCAAAAGGACGGTATCATCTTATTCAGTATTAAATTCATTTACTTCTAGAAAAGTATCAATAAAAGTAGTTTAATCCATTTATAATTGAATAAATAATTGACTATTGCGTATGTAATTGACATAAGTGACTATAAAGCAGTCATTTAGGATGACAGGTCAGGTGACTAAACAGAAAAAGCAGATCTCACCCTCTCACCGTCCCGCTCTCCTGATAGTTGACTTGAATAAATTTGCCAAAGCGGCTGGAATTATTGTTATGGGCCGTTTTGGCATTTCCAAAAGCCTGAGGAGGAAAAACAAAGAAACAAACAATATTAAGGGACAAACTTAAAAAAAATACTTTGTACTGTAAATATTGTTCATGCCTCATGTAGACCATGTACAGATGGTTTACACAGTCTGACGACCGATTCCTATCGTTCATTTGTGTTGTTCATGATTAAAACTGACCATAATCGTGCAATATTTTAGGGTATATATACACCACACTTCCCTAGTTGATTGATTACCTTAAGAAATGCACATTTGTTTCTGAAATGTTGCTTAAATACATAAATGAAGCATAATCTATTTAAATAAGCAGTAATTTGCACACATTTCCAGATTTATCTGAACATTGGGTAATGCCAGGTTCAAAATTATCGTTTGATTTTTTTAACATATTAGAGTTAAAGGTTTTTACAGAAGGAAATTTGGATTCCTCTTTTTGCTACCTCGAAAATTAGAAAATACTGTCAAAATACAGAAAAAAAAATACATTTTTACCCTTTTTTAACAAACATAATGTTGCGTGAGTAATATATGAACAAACCCCTCAATAAAACCCTTCAGAACATAGACAAGAACAATATTGTGAAATTTGGTGCATGTAAGTGCTGCTGAAGTGGAGAAACATCTCATTTTTAGAAAATGGCCTTTAAAGATATGCATTGTAATTCAATTCAACAGACGCAAATCGATAAAATGCAATGAAACAAACAAAAAAATACTAATCAAGGGAATGATATATGAACAAACCCCTCGGTAGAATCCTTCAGAACATAGACAGGAACAAAACTATAAAATTTGGTGTTTATTAGCGCAGCGCTGCTTTGTTTACAGTGAGAAAACACTGTATCTGCTGTCCCATGTGCGCCCCCTGCTGGCAGAGAGTGAAACTGCGTCTCATTCAAAGCTCCCGCCTTCCTCTTTCAGATCTGTTTTATGTAGTACAGCTAACTAAAGTCAGACCATTCAGTTTTTGCTTGAAATTGAGAAAATGGTCTTTAAAGATAAGCACTTGAAATGAAATCTATAGACGCAAATATATTAAGTGCAATACAAGAAACACTTAAAAGTGTATTTTGGATCTTTTCCCTACACTAGTCTGAAAAAACACTTTAAGAAAGCTCAAAATCTTAAAATGAACCAGTGCATGATAAAAAAAAACAATGTTTTGCCTGAAAGCTGCAAACGGCTGAAAGTCTCAGATAGGTTCAGAAGAGTAAATCCTTCTGCAGACTCGTCGAGTCTCACCATTCACACTGACCCGACGAGACACATTTCAATTAAAACTTTATGATGTGGAACCAGGAGTCCCTGCCGCTGCTTTCACTGCAGCTCACGCAGAAACACACGCCGATTCACTTCAATCTCTCCACAGGATTGCTTCATCCGCTCAGACTCATGTGGAACCAGCAGGGCTTTATATGTGGAGGAGTGACTTAACAACAGCTGAACAACAGTTAGAAATATTTTGTGGTTATGATCTTTAAATTCAAGTTTAGAAACATGTAAACATCTTACCAGAAACACTGATCAAATGAAATGAAATACAAATTTGCATTGTACTGTACTAAATAAAAGCCTTTTGCACACGTCATTTAGAAGCAAGCTGCTTCATATGATCCTCTAAATATCATTACAATATATTTAAGTAATAGTTCAAATATATATATGTAAAAAAAAAAATATATATATATATATATATCAATTAAATTAGTATTTTACACATAAGTATAATAATAATAATAATAATGTTGAATTTATATAGCGCCTTTCCTGAGTATACATTATATTAGTTGAACAACAGTTAAAAGTATTTATGATCTTTAAAAAAAAAAAAAAAAAGTATTTACTTAAAGCATATGAAATATGAATTTACATAGGATTTAATAAAAATACCACTGGATGAAACGTATAACATTTGGAAGCTAAATTCAAAAACTGCCTTGTTTATGGCATCATAAGCCCCTTAAAATACTGAAAATATTATTATTATGAATATATATATATATATATATATATAATATTAATATGTATATGTATAAAATAAAATAAAAAATACAATCAAACAATAAAAAATTTTTTTTTTTACAAATTACTGTACATTATATTAGCTGAGCAATAATTAGAAGTATAAATAAAAGTTTATTATAGCAAGTTTGAAAAAAATATATAAACATGCATATTTTAACCGCAAATTTACAGTTCGAAGCTGAATGGTGACATTGTATATCCCTCAAAATATTCAAAATATAATTAAAACAGGGTTTTTTTTCCAAATATTTTAAATAATGAAAAAAAACTTTAAAAAATAATCACTAAAAATAGAAGTAAAAATAATACTGTATAGTGATTATGATTTGAATACAACTTGGTTTAAAAAAATATGTTAACATAAACATGCAAACATATTTCTCAAACATTTACTACATCAAATTAAATGTAACATAACTTTACACTGGATTAAATAAAAAACTCACTGGATGAAATGTCCCATTTGAAACCTGAAATCTTCCCCTTAATTAATATTTAAAATATAATTACAGATCTTATAATAGGTAAATATTAATACATATTTTAAATATTTTTAACAATATTTTAAAACATTTATTTAATTAATATCAAAATTTTTACAACTATTTAAATTTATATTACATAGGTAAACAACTAGAAGAAATAACAAATAAAATGAGATGAAATGTCCCGTTTGGAAGCTGAAAGTCTAAAGCTGCCTCTCTTCTGCAAGAAAGAAGCCAAACACACGGAGCTCAAGCTTTACACAAACACAGCCTGCACCACATGAAGTGGGGGGCCGAATATGTGACAGCTGATTAATGACAAGAAACGTGTGAACATGATGAAGTGAACATAAACAGGGCTGAACCTGGAGAACCTTCCAGAGCTCAGGAGCTCCACTGGGAGGCGTCAGGAGATGCCTGCGATTCAGTGCTCGACTGGGACAGGAGCCCAAGGAAAAACACTCTTTACTATAATATTTATGGACAATGGTACAGCAAGGCACACTTTGGAGCACCGTAGAATACCATTTTGATTGCATGATGCATGGAAATGGCTATGCATCCTACAGTTTCCTAAATTTTTACAATTAAAATAGTTTAATATGAATGCATATTTAAAAGGTGTTTAAATACAATTTTTGATATGCATTTGAAAAAAAAAAAAACTTTTATATTTATATTTTATTTTATAATAATATAATATAAATTACAAATATATCGAATGTACGTATACATAAGTAAAAAAAAAAAAGAAAAAACGACTAAATTATCGAAATGCTTAAAAAAAATACACAAAATATTTAAATAAAAAATTAAAAAGGTATTTAAAACATTTTATATGTATTTGAAAAAAAAATCTAAATATAATTAAAAAAATACATACATGTATACATAAGTAAAAAAAAATCTAAATGCTTAAAAAAATACACAAATTATTTAAATAAAAAATGTAATTATTTTAAACCGTTTTAAAACTGCTAAATTACTGTATATATACATATACACATACACACACACACATAAAATATATATATAAAATCAGATTGTGTGTCTAATGTGCTGGAATGATTCTCTGTCTCGTCTCTCGTGTGGTTTGACAGTTTATTCCCTCTGTATTTGCTCCATAATGGAGTTTCTCTGCGGTTTCTGTCAAGACAGGCCACATATCTTCAGCGGGGACCCTGGGGCCATTTCCACACTGTCACTTTCTGTTAACCAACACAAGAGAAGCACAGCCTCACACCCTCGCTGCTGGTTAAAGAGGGCGGCCGGTGACAGCGAGAGGACAGACACCGATGGGTTAATTACGCTGTCAGCGCTTCATGCTAAAGGGTCAACATGTTTATCTCCAGGCACAGGTTTCATCTTTCCCAGTATAATACTATCAATCTAAAACAGTCTAAACGCTCATCTTATTATATGTTTAAATTCATTCAATTATAGTTTATATATTTATATATAAACATTCAAAAATCATAAAAATATCTTTTAAAAATTTCAAATATCTATTTAAAAAAATCCAAATAAAATATTTCAATCATTTTGTAAATATGATTGAAAAATTTTATTAGGATTTTTTTTTTTTTTTTTTTATACGCGAAAATGGCCATGCATAATATATATATATTTAATGTTTTAAAAATGTACATATAAATTTTAAATTAATTTCAAAATTATATGTACATTTTTAAAACATGAAATATATATATATATATATATATATAAATTATGATATTTAAAAATACAATAAAATAAACAATAACATATTCAAAATAACTCAAACTCGCACTAACACAGTCTCACAAACACACACTGAAAGCCAATCATATCACGTTCTGTTAAACTAAACTCTAAAAGCTACAGAGGTGTTTATTCTGTCATTTGTAATACTCAAACACTGTATCCCGAGGCAGAGAAAGTAAAGCTAATCACATTAGATGCCTAATTAAACATAGCGCAGTACTGAAGATCCTGTAGAGGTTCCCAGCCCGCGCCGGAGGACACAAACACAGAGGATCAGAGTCGCTCTAAACCCCTCACAGATCAGCTGCAGGATCAGACGGCCGTCACAAGACAGGCCTCAGATCAGTGCAACACACCAGTGTACAAAACATAACGCACAAATCGTTTTTTAAATGTAATGCAATCCAATGTTTTTAATGTGTGCTTGCTTTAGCGCTGTAGATTCAGACGTGTTTTTAAATGCACGGCGGTTGTGATGGATTTCACTGCACACTTCAGATGTGGGTCAACACTAGGTGTAATCTCTCTTTCTCACACACACACACACACACACACACACACACGTAAATACTCACACAAAGGCTTAGCATTAAAATGCCTTGAGCTAAAACTGACATTAACTACACCTTCAAGCCTTACAATTACACAAAGGTCAGTCAATTCTGTGTAAAAAAACAACAACAAAAAAAACACTTTCAATATGAAACTGTATTTCATATTTTGCTACCAAATTTACTAATGCAATACCTGACACCTTCACATACTAATAGTCTGCATGGCCATTTTCGTGTATAAAATAAAATAAACTTTCAATATGAAACTATTTGTTTTGCAACCAAATTTACCAATTTAGACACTTTTCACATACTAATAGTCTGCATGGCCATTTTCGTAAAATAAAATAAAATAAAATAAAATAAAATAAAATAAAAAATAAAATAAAAATATAGATTAAAGAAAAATACAAAATAAAATAGATGAAAATAACAATAAAAAAACTATTAAAAAAAACACCCATGGGTACATGTTTACGCAACCAAAACTAAAAAGTGCAGTTTGCCAAACCGCTCGACTGACAGCTCTTGTCATCCGACCCCATCTGTTTCATGAACACATCTAAAGAGAGACGTTTCTTTGTGTAATTGAGAAATAATGGGATAAATCACTCCATTATTTGTCATATGTGTTTGTTCTGGAGCATGAAGTGAATGTAATCGTTCAGTCAGTGAGGATTCAGCTTCAGGGTTTTCACCATTCACATCAACAGACCTGCTGTCAGACAATATACAGTGTGAAATAATCAGAAAACGTTTGTTTTATATGGAGTTTAGCACAAGGTAAGACAGCACACTAGAGCGATCATGTCAAAAACACAGACTTTCTGACAGAGACTAAAGCAGAAGTTTCGTTTGGACTAAATGAATAATTAATGGATTCATTTAAATGTTTAGTTCTCCTTCTGTAGTGCCTCAGAAAAGTCAAACTTCTGTTCTACACAAACACACAGATATATCAGGCTAAATGAGGATACAGCATTGATTTCTATTGTTTTATAATTAAATACTGTTATATAAAGCTAGTCATGATGACTCATGACAAACAAACCCACACTATCCCTAAAGAAAACGACTGATTTACAGAAGTACTCACTTCTGTAATGTGTATTTCCAAGAGAAACAGGATATTTAATGACAGGGCTTGATTGGAGGAGTAAAGTGGACATGTCTTAGAATGAAGACAGACTGAACGTGCATCTGCTAAATTAAACTAAATAAAATTAATATAAAGGGTAATATATCATATCAAAACATGCAAATCAAAATTTATATTTATATATAAAAATAAACATTAAATTATGTTATCATTTATATAATTTTTTTAGATAAGTAATATCAAAGCAATATCCAAAATAAAAATAATCATATTTTTATATAAAACACATAAGATTATAAAATACAAATATAATAAGTAACAAAAATATAAAGTACAAAAACGGACTAGTTATTTCACTACTGATAACATAAAATATGAAAATACACAAAAATGTATACAATCACACAAACATTAAAATAATTAAGATGGTAAAGAATGGCAATGAAAAGACAAAAACCTAAAAATAAAAACAGAAAAAGTTATATACATATATCCACAGTCTAAGAAAGAACCATAGAAAGTAACTACACAAAGAAATTGAATAAAGTGCATAATGTTCATAATTCATAAGTTCAACATACAATAAACATCCATTAAGGGAGGATTTGTTAGAGGAGCTAAACACACACATACATCTTTATTAGAGATCTAACCAAATTATGTCTGTGTGTGTGTGTGTGTGTGTGTGTGTGGGTGTGTCAGTTCACTGCAGATGTGGTTAAATGATGACAATGACACACAATTGCAGCAATTTGTAAGATCATCTAAAATTCTGATCGCATTTGTGCTGCTCTGCAGATGAAACTCAATCGCACACTCAAGACTCCCTCGAGACAATAAAGAGGAGAGAGACAGAGAGATGACATATCAGATATATTTTCAGATTATTTTATATTACCATCACATCATCCTGAACACATTAGAGCTAGTATTAGAATGACAGGTTAGATTCTAAACTACATAATAAAATCATACCTAGAGGACACTGAAAACTGAGAGATTGTAAACTACAGAAGATAATCTTCTACCTAAACTACAGGACATAAACTGAATGACAGGTCAGATTCTGGAATACAAGACAAACACTGAACTACAGCACAAACGCTGATCTACAGGACCAACTCAGATCTGAGGGATTGTAAACTACAGGACAGACTATAAACTACAGGACAGAATATTCTACCTAAACTACAGGACAAACTGAATGACAGGTCAGATTCTGAACCGTGTCACAAACACTGAACCTAATCACAAACTCTTACCTAGAGGACAGACTCAAAACAGAGATTGTAAACTACATTTACATTACATTTAATCATTTAGCAGATGCTTTTATCCAAAGCTACTTACAAATGAGAACAATAGAAGCAGTCAGGTCAACAAGAGAACAACAACAGTATACAAGTGCCATGATAAGTTTCAGTTAGTCTAGTACAGAACGAAAAGCCAGTTTTTTTTTTTAAATAAATGAAAAGACAAGAAAAGAAGGAAAAGTGCTAGTATTAGTTGGTTAAGTGCTGGTTAACTACAGGACAGAATCTTCAACCTAAACTACAGGATATAAACTGACTGACAGGTCAGATTCTGGAATACAAGACAAGCACTGAACCTTATCACAAACTCTTACATAGAGGACAGACTCAAAACAGAGATTATAAACTACAGGACAGAATCTTCAACCTAAACTACAGGACATAAACTGACTGACAGGTCAGATTCTGGAATACAAGACAAGCACTGAACCTTATCACAAACTCTTACATAGAGGA
This sequence comes from Carassius carassius, assembly GCF_963082965.1. NCBI lineage: Eukaryota > Metazoa > Chordata > Actinopteri > Cypriniformes > Cyprinidae > Carassius > Carassius carassius. The sequence continues at coordinate 1,592,236 of NC_081797.1, forward strand.
CAGACTCAAAACAGAGATTATAAACTACAGGACAGAATCTTCAACCTAAACTACAGGACATAAACTGACTGACAGGTCAGATTCTGGAATACAAGACGAGCACCGAACCTTATCACAAACTCTTACCTAGAGGACAGACTCAAAACAGAGATTGTAAACTACAGGACAGAATCTTCAACCTAAACTACAGGACATAGACTGACTGACAGGTCAGATTCTGGAATACAAGACAAGCACCGAACCTTATCACAAACTCTTGCCTAGAGGACAGACTCAAAACAGAGATTGTAAACTACAGGACAGAATCTTCAACCTAAACTACAGGATATAAACTGACTGACAGGTCAGATTCTGGAATACAAGACAAGCACCGAACCTTATCACAAACTCTTACATAGAGGACAGACTCAAAACAGAGATTAAAAACTACAGGACAGAATCTTCAACCTAAACTACAGGACATAAACTGACTGGCAGGTCAGATTCTGAACTGCGTGACAAACATTGAACCTCATCACAAACTCTTACCTAGTGGACAGACTCAAAACTGAGAGATTGTAAACTACAGGACAGACTATATACTATAGGACTTAATATTCAATCTAAACTATAGGACATAAACAGAATGACAGGTCAGATTCTGAACTGTGTGACAAACACTGAACCTCGTCACAAACTCTTACCTAAAGGACAGACTCAAAACAGAGATTGTAAACTACAGGACAGAATCTTCAACCTAAACTACAGGACATAAACTGACTGACAGGTCAGATTCTGGAATACAAGACAAGCACCGAACCTTATCACAAACTCTTACCTAGAGGACAGACTCAAAACAGAGATTATAAACTACAGGACAGAATCTTCAACCTAAACTACAGGACATAAACTGACTGACAGGTCAGATTCTGGAATACAAGACAAGCACCGAACCTTATCACAAACTCTTACCTAGAGGACAGACTCAAAACAGAGATTGTAAACTACAGGACAGAATCTTCAACCTAAACTACAGGATATAAACTGACTGACAGGTCAGATTCTGGAATACAAGACAAGCACCGAACCTTATCACAAACTCTTACCTAGAGGACAGACTCAAAACAGAGATTGTAAACTACAGGACAGAATCTTCAACCTAAACTACAGGATATAAACTGACTGACAGGTCAGATTGTGGAATACAAGACAAGCACCAAACCTTATCACAAACTCTTACCTAGAGGACAGACTCAAAACAGAGATTGTAAACTACAGGACAGAATCTTCAACCTAAACTACAGGATATAAACTGACTGACAGGTCAGATTCTGGAATACAAGACAAGCACCGAACCTTATCACAAACTCTTACCTAGAGGACAGACTCAAAACAGAGATTATAAACTACAGGACAGAATCTTCAACCTAAACTACAGGACATAAACTGACTGGCAGGTCAGATTCTGAACTGCGTGACAAACACTGAACCTCATCACAAACTCTTACCTAGTGGACAGACTCAAAACTGAGAGATTGTAAACTACAGGACAGACTATATACTATAGGACATAATATTCAATCTAAACTATAGGACATAAACAGAATGACAGGTCAGATTCTGAACTGTGTAACAAACACTGAACCTCATCACAAACTCTTACCTAAAGGACAGACTCAAAACTGAGAGATTGTAAACTACAGGACAGAATCTTCTACCTAAACTACAGGACATAAACTGAATGACAGGTCAGATTCTGAACTGCGTGACAAACACTGAACCTCATCACAAACTCTTACCTAAAGGACAGACTCAAAACTGAGAGATTGTAAACTACAGGACAGAATCTTCTACCTAAACTACAGGACATAAACTGAATGACAGGTCAGATTCTGGAATACAAGACAAACACTGAACTACAGCACAAACGCTGATCTACAGGACCAACTCAGATCTGAGGGATTGTAAACTACAGGACAGACTGTAAACTACAGGACAGAATCTTCAACCTAAATTACAGGACATAAACTGATATAACAGGTTATAGATTCTTAACTACATGACAAACACTGAACTACAGCTCAAAATCCAAGCAATGGGATGTAAACTGAACGACTACATTACAGTTTTTTATAAATTAAAAAAATAATTTCTTTACAACCACAATAAAAATGCTTTATTTTTTTAAGTTTAGTTTTTTTTTTATTCCCTTTGATTTGGGGGTGAAATGTTACCTGGAAGCTTAGCAAAACATAGAAATTGAACTACAGGACAGACAAATTGTTAGATGACCTTTAAATGACTAAACAACAGAAATTATCTTCTGGGTGTTGCAGAATAGAACCAGCTGATGATTATACATGAATATCCTACAATCACATCTGTAATGGACAACACAGATACCTGTGCTCTTTAGTCAGTTTCTATACAGTTGTTAGGGTGTTTGGGCAGATGCTGTGCAGTAACTAGTGTGTTTGCAGGGTTGCACTTGCACTGATGTTGTATGTGCTACAGTGAGCATCTTTTTGGTTCATGTGAGCGTGAAGCAGAAACGCTGTGACTCTACACGACCCTGAAGGTCTCGTCAAATGAAGCAGCCTGATTCCAGGTGAAGCGGGATGACGTGTGTGTGTGTGCGCGTGTGTGTGCATGTGGGTGCTGGGAATGCTTCTACTGCTGGAGTGTGCAGGATTGATTGCAGCGTGCTGCTGTGTTTTTAGTTCACACACAAAAATCAGTCCACAATATATGCACACAGACTCATATAAAAATGAATACAAATGATAAAATATTAAATATTAAATTAACATACAAAAAACTACAAAAATATAAAATGAAATATAAAGTAAAATAAAAGTATAAAAAGTAACTACAAATATAAACTAAAATACGTAAGAAATATATATAATATAAATGTATATATATATAATAAACTAAAATACGTAAAAAATATATATAATATAAATGTATATATATACATTTATATTATATATAATTTTTACGTATTTTAGTTTATATTTGTAAATTACTAAAATATACAATTTAATACATAAAATATAAAATACAAGTAATATGAAACATTTAAATACAAAAATAACAATGTAAAGTATAAAAATAAATAAAATTTTACATTAATAAAAATACAAATTCATTTAAATTATTAAATTGGAAATATATTCATGACAAATAGCAATAACAATAAGAAATATAAATATAAAAATAAGAATATAAAAAGTAATATAACCACTTAAAGTATTAAAATGAAAATATATACTTAACAAATAAAGATAAATATAAATAAAATATTAAAATATATAAGTATAAAAATAAAAAGTACAAAATAAATCAAATGTAAAAAAAAATATGAAAAACTAATATTAATAATAATAATTTGGAAGTTGCGAATGCAGTGTAATTAATTACTATGTAATGAAAATATATTTTAATGTGTTTTTCTGAGATCAAACGATGGGAAAAAGAGCTCAGACAGGAAGTGCTGTTGATTTCAGCTTCCTGTCTGTCTAGCCGGTGAGACCCAGGCCAAAGCAAAAGACAGACAGAAATAAAAGGCCATTGAGTGTCGTCCAGCCAGCACAGGAATAATGATTCTGCTCAGTACAGTGTGTTCAGATGAGAGCGAGAGAGAGAGACTGTATGTGGGTGTGATACAGATAACAGATGTTCTGTAGAAAGCGAGAAGGAAGCGTGAAGAGGAACGCATCTAATCTAACACAAGATTACAGTGTTCAGGTTCAGTCAGGTCTGATGTTCTCCAACAAGAAAACACTAATGATATGAGAGTCGACGTCACACTCACGTGTTGCTGAGCTCCGAGCTGTTTTATACTGCACTGCTGGGTAGTTTCTAAGGTCTTGGGCTTAAAAAATATATAATATTTCTGGTATTTATGCGAGGGCGTTCTGACTGTGAGTGAGCATTACTGAGTACACACGTAATGTGATGAGTGTTTACTTCATACTGGAAGCCAGAGGCTCATACACTTGCAGAACTGTGCTACTGTAGTATATTTATTCAGTGCACAGACTGATTGTTTTTGTGCACTGTCCAGCCCTCACCAAACCAGATCCAGACAGTAGAGGCAGCCTCTCGTTTAGCAATATATAACTAGTTAGATGTCTCTCCATAGGTTACCTAGACAGAAGCTCAGGAGCCGAAGACAGGACGGCCCCTGAGGGCCCTGTTCACTGGGAGAAGTCTGCTTTAAAACCATCAGCTGGCCCCAGAGACCACGGGGTCCCAACAGACACAAACCACATGAAGAGAAGAGACAAGGACATCAGCTGATTACCATCCCACGAGAGTCACTCCAGAAGACTGAATACACCACTGATCACATCAAGAATAAATTAAATGCATTTATTTATTTATTCATTCATTCAATTTTACAAGGTAATTTTGAAAAGTAAAATATTACAATATTGTATTTTTAAAATATTATATATATATATATATATATATATATATATATATATATATATATATATATATATATATATATATATATATATATATATATATATATATATATATATATAAATATTGAAAAAGTGAATATAATTTTTTTTAAATAATATATAAACACACACACTTATGTATATATATATATATATATATATATATATATATACACAATTTGAAAAAGTAAAATATCGTTCAAATATTCTAATAAAGCATCACAATATAAATATAAAATTAACTTATTTTAATATTATACTATTATTAATAAAATATAATAATGAACTAAAAATATAAATATATTATATAAATTATTAGATTAATATATTAAATTAAATATTAAATGATTATTATTTATTAATTACTATTTGAAATATTAAAATATTTTATTATTTGCATATTATAATATAATGTGCCATAGTATTATATATTATAAAATTGTTATAATATACTGAAATATTACAAAAATACAATTTGAAACAAAAAATCTAAACTAGTTAAGTAGTGCTCAAAAGCTTGATATATATTTTATAATAATAACAATAATAATATTAAGGAATAATTATAAAAAAAATTAAGAAAAATAAATACAAAAGATAAAAATCCCTCTCAAAACATTTACAGACAAAAAGTAGTGTTAACATACCACTCCAAGGTATAAATAAAAAAAACTACATTTCCATGTTACGGATCAACAAATCATGCAATAAAAAGCCAAAACAAATCATGGTACTTGTAAAATGTAATTCTGCATGAGACTGAACTGTAGAATATAAATATCAAGTACTGGTCTCTGAAGGCTGATAGATGAAGTACGATGAATCTCATGCCAACTCTCCACATCATTTCTATACGTTTATTAAACATTTCAGCTCATCTAATGATGCTTTCAGATTTCACACATTCCCTCAAAATCAACCATTATCTGACCAAAACACACACACACACACACACACACTGAACCCGCTCTACTGTAGTTCTGCAGCTTTAGCTGGCTGCGTTGTGCAAGCGTTTTACAATCTTCAGCGTCTGTCTGTCTTCAGTCTTGTGGTTTGTGTGAGCCACATGTGTGATCAAACCTGCTGAGTCGACAACATTCACGACAGACAGACTGAAGCATCCGCAAGGCAAAACTAATCTTATTTTACACAAGTCTGCATTATAAAACCCACACGATGAGAAAGAAACACTAAATAAAACAGCGAAAGCAGTGCGGTCTGATTCAGAATGACTCTTTTGAAGCGATTCTTTTGAAGAATCATTCTGACACACTGTCCCTCGGACGATGAATCACAACATTCCTCTAAAAGCTGATTGATCGGCTGATCTCAGCATCATTAATGTCCCTGCGCCTCTAATGGAAACTAACGATGGCTTGAATTAAACCCGCTGGGTGCTCAGATTGCTGCTCTGAGGATCCAAACTCAAAGATGTAAACGATTCAGAAAATAAATCTCTGGTTTTGATTGGCTGTAGATGGAGTTATTCTGATTATGCAGCGTTTATGATACGTCCTCATTTAGATACACATGTATGTTCATCCTCCTCTTTTGTACAGCAGGTTTTTCTTCATCCAGGTCAAGGGTTTTCAATCTAATAGACATCAAAGACCCTCATGATGTGAAATGTGACATGCAACTAATGTATATAATTTCATGAATAAAGACCCAATTTATACTAATTTAATTTGGTATGCTTTATACTATGCCAACTGACAACATTATTTAGGAAATATTTTGTTTTCAATAAGGTTTTTTTTTTTTTACTCCCTGAAATTCTGTACTATTCATTCATTCAGTAAAGTAAAAGTTATGTTAATCAAATTATTTAGATCTTATTAAATCTAATTTGCATTATTTGTCTAATTTATTTTTATCTAATTTTATAGTTTATATATATATTAATCTATTACTTTATTTGACTTGATTTTCATTATTTAAATCAGTTTTAATGTATTAATTATGTATTTATTACACATATTTAAACGTTTTCATCCATTCATTCATTCAGTTTAATCTAATGTTTACTTATTTTAAATCAAATTAGTTATTTAGATCTAATTTGTATTATTTATATTAATGTAATTATTTTTTTTTAAGATTGTTTATTTATGCATTTATTTTAATCTAATTAATAGATTAATTTTATTTATTCAAATCAATTTTCATTATTTTTTATTGGTTTTAATTGTGTATTATGCATCTATTAACACCTCATTTTTATTTATTTATTGTTGTAAATATTTTCCACAAAGTATTTCTTTCAAATGTCAATCAAATCCAAACAGTTTAACTAATTCCAAATGTTGCTCCACGACAGAAGTTGATCTGAAAGAGAAATATCACAAGCATGCTCTGCATTATTAAGTGCATGTTCAGAATGCATAACATGCATAGTGTGAAGTGTGTGTGTGTGTGTGTGTGAGGTGCGTCCTCTCGCGTCACATTCACCCAACATCACACATGAACACACTAACTCTAGTCCGTGTGATGAATGATGACATCATGCTGCTGCTCAGTTCCTGCAGAAGTAGAAGTCATGGTTAACCCTGTTTCCCGCCTTGGAGCCAGTGTTACTTCTTCACAGTCAGATTCTGAACTGTTCCAATCACTCACACACAGCAGGGTTATTACCCTCAACCGAAACATTTCACTTCATTGAAAAACAAAAACAGAATTAGATTGGAAAAACGCCAAATCAAAATGAGAAACATTGCCTTGGCAAATCTAATGTTTGAGCTGATGTAGTCAAACTACTCACTGTAAATAAATGCTTAAACTGAAGTCAATTAAACTTAAAAAAGTATTATTAAAAAATACTACAAAAAGTACTTAAGGTACTACAATTTAAAAATGATTCCTAATTTAAATAAAGCTGAAATAAAATACAAATGTAAGATGAAAGACTTAACAATAAACAGTAATAATAAAAAAATATTATATTTATATATATATTAATTAAACGTTAAATGCCTTGGCAACTAAATAAAATAAGTGTATTAAAGCAAATTGAAACTAAAGCTGCAATAAATTCAAAATTACTAAAAATTAAACTAAGTTTGAATATTAGTTTTAAAACTTTGAATGAAACTTATGAAACTTGCGCCGGTAACTAACTGAATTTATGGGAAATGAAATTAACTGAAATGAATTTGATTAATTATTAAAATGTAAAACACATTCTAATTATTTATAAAACCTAAAATGCATGCATTTCACAGTATAATAATATTCTGAAATAACACTGATTCAAAGCTTGTTGCTTATTATATACACTAACCGATTTCATGCATACTGTAAAGTATATACTGTGTGTGAGCGAGACACACCATATCTGTGTTAAATCTGAGACCACTGACGTGTGTGTCCGACTAATACAGTCCACTTTTGGAAAGACGAGAAGAATCTGAGTTACAGCGTCCGTCTGGTATGTTAAAACACACACACACACAGGGACATCACAAACACAAACAAAAGCGTTCCCATCTGCGTGCTGAAATACTTGTCATAACTGTAAGAAGAGCCAATGTTTCTATATCTGTTTAAAGCGACATTCCACATAAACAGAGACACAGAAAAGCACATTTTCTGCGGTTTTCGCTCTTATTTATGGCATGCAAACAGCAGGATCTGAGCTTCAGCCAACATACACTCTGACTTACACACAAAATACAGCAGTTCTTCTAAACAAGCCATCGCTTCATGTCCAAAAGAGAAGCTTACCAGACACGTTTAGGCCCAAATTTCAGCTCTGTGGCATTCATTCAGAGTTGTGGTCTGTAAGTGTGCTAGTGTCAGTTTTCTCAGTGATGAGTGCGTCTCATTCTGACCCTCAATACACAAGACCATCATATTATCAACGAGCCAAATTCAAAATCATAAAGTTGTTCTTGATTCAGTATTTCGTAAGTTTGGACAGGTACTATTCTGTGTACAAGTAACACACATAGACATCGAAACCATCGTTCACGGATCACAGTAACAAACCCAGGTGCAGAAACCTGCTTCCTCAGCATTAAAGCTGAGAACTTATTCAAGTTAAACTCAACTTTTATTTTGACGGGTTGCTGTGAATACCTTTACACATTTCTGCGTGTATATGATATGACGGTTTTCCTCAAACAAAAGAGTAAAATGTTTGGGAAGTGACTCTCGGAGCAGTTCTGGGATGTGGTTCATTTGCATTACTGACACACTATTTTCATATTTGACACTGGAAACACAGTGGAAACACAGAAGCTGCTTCTGAAGTGGCATTTAGATGCATTTACACACTGTTTAATGCAGGACATGAATGCATTTAACCGAATTGCAATTGCTTAAATAATGTTTTGATATATAAAACAAAACGTCGAATACTGATATTATAAATCAATCAAATAGTAAAAAGATCTGAAATCAAAACCGCCAGTAGGTGGCAGCAAGTCACTGTTAATAAGTGAGTCACAGCGATTGAACTGAATCGTTTAAACGGTTGATTCATTCAGGAACGAATTACAGTCATGTTCCTCACAGTTTGGAATAATTTTTATTGTCGAAATAGAGCAAAAACAGGCAATATGGTGTAAGTATCTTAATTAACTTCTAGTTTACTGAGCCGTTGTAAAAGATCAATATCACATTTGTAATCACAGTGATTTTTGGAAAAAAAACGGCACTCTTTGTGTGAAATTAATTAACTTTATGAAGTAGCAAAAATATATAAATTTTTGCCCCCAAGTCTAGAATTTGAGATTATTCTTAATGTATTTTAACAGACCGAAGCATGCAGTGAGAGAACACACTCGCACTACTCTAGACTTCACGTAATGCATGCACTCTGTAGTTGTGTTTGGTTTTTGCAAAATACTTCGCAAAATCGTTAAAACAACAAATACGATATTATCGCAAATGATATACATCGCACACCCCTACTTCAATTAATACATAGAGACAGCAAAACCAGCATTCAAGGATCACCTTAGCAAAACGAGGCACCGAACCACACTTTATTATCAATAAAGCCCTTACCTCCAGCACAGGTCCAGCCCCGAGGATGATCTGCTCCACGCCGCTGGCGAAGCCCTTCTGGCTGAGCGCCGTCAGGTGGTGGATGAGGAAGTTGGTGCTCTGCGTCTTTCCTGATCCGCTCTCTCCTGAGATCACGATGCACTGGTTCCTCCTCCTCTGCAGCATGGCGTGATACGCCGCATCGGCCACCGCATAAATGTGCGGCTCCAGCTTCCCCAGCCGCTGCTTATCGTACATCTTCAGGCGAGACACCCCAGGTGAACAGGGAAAATAAATTAGCTACACAGTTGATTTATTACATTAAGAATTACAAAAAACTGTCCCTCTGTAAAAACCTTCAGAATATAGACTGCAATCTTCAGACACAAATATACAATAATTGCTATAAAAGAAACACTTAAAAGTGTAAAATTGAAAAATACTTCACGAAAAACCAAATGTGCATTAAAAATAGGGCTGGGGCAATAATTCGTGGATCGATTCTGAGATTATCGGAATGCATCGTGATTTACTCTCAAAACAATTCGTAGCTTAGTTTTGAACAGCAGATGGCGCTCTAATCTAGATCTTAACCACAAACGCTTACAAAGAAAAGCGTCGGCTGGATCATGTAAGTGGTTAAATGTACTTGGTGGCTTTTATGACGTGAGATTAATGTCAACTGCCTACTATGAACACCCATGTAATTCGCATCAAACTTTTTAAACTGTATGAATGATTATTTTACGTTAAAGAGGTGTGTGTCAGGAACTGTAAGTGAGCGGAGTACGGCCGTTAGGCAAAACTAAGCTCAGAATCCAGAGAGGATTACGATGCATTGCGATAATCTCAGAATCGATATACGAATCGCGATGCATCGATTGCTAAAATACGATTTTGTATTTAAAGACATTTCATCTTAGTATTTAGTATTTTCAAAATACTTCTTACCAAATAAACTCTTTATTAGACTGTTGATTACTTGTATCAATAAGCACACAAATACTAGATTTAAATGCATTTAAAATACAATAAAATACAATTACTTTTTCCAAAAGCATTCAAATACAAAACAGTATTTCAAATACATGTATTAAACGCGGTGTTTTTGCCTGCAGTGTCTTGCCTTAACGTATTTGGGGTTATAGATGGGCAGGAACTTGAAGGGGTTGACGACAATCAGGATCCCTCCGACGTACGTGTAAATCTTCTCTTGCCGAAAGCGTCCGCGCAAGTTCTCCAGCAAAGTGCGCTCGTTTAGATCGGGCAGCGCGCAGAGATCGTTGACATACGGAGGCTGCGGGAGGAGTCCGCGCTCCACCATCCTCCGCCGCTCCTCAGTTACGCGGAGCCACATCTGCAGGTTTCCGTAGAGGATGGATCCGTCCAGATCCTTCTCGCGCAGCAGAAAGCGGTAATCGTCTCCGGCCAGCCGGTTCTCCAGCGCCATGCGCGGCCACAGCATCATGCGCTGCACGGGACAGTCGCATGGGTTAAGGATCCATTCCTCGCCGCCGAACTCCTTGACCTCAGCGAGCACGTAGAAGCGTGCGCGGTCCAGCTGCAGCCGCTCGATGACGCGCTCGATGACCTCCGCCGCTGACGTCACCTTCCGAGCCGAGACGGGGCAGTAGATGGTGCCCTCGGACAGAGCGCCGGGATACACGTGCAACGTGAACTCTGAGTCCTCGTAACGCCGGCGCCCTCCGGCATCATGGCAGCTCATGATGCTAAAGCAGCTCCCATCAGCACCAGAGTCACCCGACAGATTTACGACATCCCACCTGCAGACAGACAAACACAAGCGGCAGTCAGAACACTCTTACGGTCCAGGATGGCTATCGGTCAGAAAGGAAAACGATTAAAAAAGAAGGTAAATTAAATTAAATAACATAAAATAAAACCGATTCAATAATTTTAAATAAAATAAAAAAATATATATAAAATTTTAAATAATAAAACAGAAAGGGACAGACAAACACAATCGGCAGTCAGAACAGAGTGGCTATCGGTCACAAATAAAACGGTTAAAAAAGAAGGTAAACAAAATAAAATAAACAATAACCGAATAAATAAAAATAAATAAAAAAAATTAAAATACAAAAACAAAATGAACCATAAAATAATTAAAAAAAAATTTTTTTTTTTTTTTAAATAAATACAATTATAAAGAAATAAAATGTTAAATAATAAAATAACATTTGTGGGGTTTTTTCACTTAGCTGCCAAGGCAACATTTCTAATTTTCATTTAAGTTTAACTGAGAACAAAAATTACTAAAACTAAAACTGAAATAAAAATAAAGGCAATATTTTCCTAATATTAACATTTGATTTATTTTAGGTTAGTTTTAGTCATTTTAGTACTTTTGAATTTTTGAATTTAAATAATTAAAACTAAACTAAAATAAACTAAAATTAAAAACCTGAAACAGTAAAATGACTTACTAAAATAAAATAAAATATTAGATGAAAACCTTAAAAAATGCTGCTTGCTAATTTTAAAGATGTTTTTATTATTATTATCGTATATAATTTATATTAATATTTAAATTTTTAATATTGCATTTAAAAACCAAGGCAACCTTTCTAATTTTTACTTAGTTTTAAAACTACACCTGAAAAGAAAATTCCTAATGTTAATATTATATTTTTGTTTAGTTTCGTAATTTTAGCACTTTAACTTAAGTTGAAGAACTAAACTAGACTAAAAATTATTTTAAATGAAAAGCTGAAACTTAAAAGAAAAAAAATCGGCTTAATGTTGCCTTGGCAATTTACTGAAATAAGCTTACATTTTTACATTTTTCTAACATTTTTCTAATAATTTTAGTACTTTAACTTTTACTTCTTCATTAAATTACTAAAACTGAATTAATAATTAAATTAATAAAATATAATATTTAACTATTTAACTAATATCAATGTCAAAAGCACAAAACAAAATGAATAAAAATTAATTAAAACAAAAACTAAAAATATAAAAAAAAAATATAATTTTATTTATATAGAAATAAAAGACTGCGATTACAAGTTTATGGCATGTTTATGGCATGTAAAGGTCAAGTTCAGTGAGGTTTTATAGGTTTGTTGAAGTCATTTGAAACACACTGTTTGTCTTCTGTTCCTGTGAACGAAGCCCTGGGATTCAGAAGGTCTTTGTCTGCGCTAAACCCATCCTCTATACCACATAAAAGCTTCCGTTTAAACGGCTTTCAACAAGCTTACAGCAAAAGATCATCTAGAAATGAATATTCTGTCACCGGTGACTCGCTCAGGTCGCTCCAAACCCACATTACGCTCCTCTGTTCGACACAAAGGAAGGTTTTAAAGGATCTTCAAGCTGCTTGCTTCCATACAATGAAAGAAAAGTACTGAAAAACTAGTATATAGGTCTTAAGATGACATGATCAGTTTGTGTGAGGAACAGACCCAAAAAGTCAACATAGACCATTAACTATTAACTCTAAAAACAAGTTCTTATCTAACATCACAATCACAAAAAAACTCCCCCATCTCTGTTTTTAATATTTGTTTTTATTTTGTCATATATATATAATCTGACAAAAAAATTATATATTATACAACCCGAATTCCGGAAAAGTTGGGACGTTTTTTAAATTTTAATAAAATGAAAACTAAAGGAATTTCAAATCACATGAGCCAATATTTTATTCACAATAGAACATAGATAACGTAGCAAATGTTTAAACTGAGAAATTTTACACTTTTATCCACTTAATTAGCTCATTTAAAATTTAATGCCTGCTACAGGTCTCAAAAAAGTTGGCACGGGGGCAACAAATGGCTAAAAAAGCAAGCAGTTTTGAAAAGATTCAGCTGGGAGAACATCTAGTGATTAATTAAGTTAATTGATATCAGGTCTGTAACATGATTAGCTATAAAAGCTTTGTCTTAGAGAAGCAGAGTCTCAGAAGTAAAGATGGGCAGAGGCTCTCCAATCTGTGAAAGACTGCGTAAAAAAATTGTGGAAAACTTTAAAAACAATGTTCCTCAACGTCAAATTGCAAAGGCTTTGCAAATCTCATCATCTACAGTGCATAACATCATCAAAAGATTCAGAGAAACTGGAGAAATCTCTCTGCGTAAGGGACAAGGCCGGAGACCTTTATTGGATGCCCGTGGTCTTCGGGCTCTCAGACGACACTGCATCACTCATCGGCATGATTGTGTCAATGACATTACTAAATGGGCCCAGGAATACTTTCAGAAACCACTGTCGGTAAACACAATCCGCCGTGCCATCAGCAGATGCCAACTAAAGCTCTATCATGCAAAAAGGAAGCCATATGTGAACATGGTCCAGAAGCGCCGTCGTGTCCTGTCGGCCAAGGCTCATTTAAAATGGACTATTTCAAAGTGGAATAGTGTTTTATGGTCAGACGAGTCCAAATTTGACATTCTTGTTGGAAATCACGGACGCCGTGTCCTCCGGGCTAAAGAGGAGGGAGACCTTCCAGCATGTTATCGGCGTTCAGTTCAAAAGCCAGCATCTCTGATGGTATGGGGGTGCATAAGTGCATACGGTATGGGCAGCTTGCATGTTTTGGAAGGCTCTGTGAATGCTGAAAGGTATATAAAGGTTTTAGAGCAACATATGCTTCCCTCCAAACAATGTCTATTTCAGGGAAGGCCTTGTTTATTTCAGCAGGACAATGCAAAACCACATACTGCAGCTATAACAACAGCATGGCTTCGTCGTAGAAGAGTCCGGGTGCTAACCTGGCCTGCCTGCAGTCCAGATCTTTCACCTATGGAGAACATTTGGCGCATCATTAAACGAAAAATACGTCAAAGACGACCACGAACTCTTCAGCAGCTGGAAATCTATATAAGGCAAGAATGGGACCAAATTCCAACAGCAAAACTCCAGCAACTCATAGCCTCAATGCCCAGACGTCTTCAAACTGTTTTGAAAAGAAAAGGAGATGCTACACCATGGTAAACATGCCCCGTCCCAACTATTTTGAGACCTGTAGCAGAAATCTAAATAGAAATGAGCTCATTTTGTGCATAAAATTGTAAACTTTCTCAGTTTAAACATTTGCTACGTTATCTATGTTCTATTGTGAATAAAATATTGGCTCATGTGATTTGAAAGTCTTTTAGTTTTCATTTTATTAAAATTTAAAAAACGTCCCAACTTTTCCGGAATTCGGGTTGTATATATATATATATATAAATTAATTGATATACAACCCGAATTCCGGAAAAGTTCGAAAGAATAATATATATATATATATATATATATATATATATATATATATATATATATATATATATATATATATATATATTTATATATATATATATATATATATATATATATATATATAGATAGATAGATAGATAGATAGATAGATAGATAGATATATCTATATATATTTCTGTATGTTCATTTAGTTTTATTCCATTATATTGTGTAAATTGCATGTTAAATGGAGGATTTACATAAGTTCTTATGATTTTTCTGCCTCTTCCTTCACCGCATATGAATTTAAAATGTATCTGCTTTTGATTGCAATAAATAAACAAATAAAATAAAATATGATCGATGCATCAAAATATAAAATTTGTACTATTCAAAAAAAAAAAATGCAAAAAATTTGGATAATTAATGCACAATGATTTATCAAAATAGAACACTTTGATGAATCACTCACAACTATTTATTCACATTTTTTATATAATATAAAAAATACTTGATTGTTTATAATAATGGATGGATGGAACATCAGAAAGATAGATCCTTTCATACATCCAAGCAGATAATTTAAGAGACACTTTTCAAAGCCAAACACAAAATAAAAGCACAGGAAAAAGGAAGGAAGAGAGCAGAGGTGTTGAAGCAGGTTAAAAACAGCCGGGCAAATATATAATGCATAAAGAACAGATGGAAGGAAGAGAAAGAGAGAGAGAGAGAGAGAGATTTAAGCATAAAGCAGTAGCTCTGTTCACAAACCTTAATGCTTCCTTCATAACTAATGCAATCCCACAATGCAACACAACTACACACTTTATGGGAATTGCTGCCTAAGGCACTTCAAAACAGTCACTTATGAGCTCCCAGCAGTGAGGCAGTTCCTACTTCACAAGTTCAGTCTGGTGCTTCTGACTCACAGCCTGAGAGTACGTTTATATAAAGGATTTGCCACTGATGACACAAACCTGAGTTTTGAGCAGTGTAGAGTAGCGCATGTTGTTTATCGTTTCTCCGATCACAAATGCAGACGTGGTTTTATGTTTAGGCAGCGCAATACACAACACAACGTGTAAAAACACAGTAGAAGTCATTATAATCAGTAATTATGTCTCCACTGGATGCAACAAATGCCTCGTTTGTAATGGGTTTTATTGGTTTTGTCTCATCTAGTTATGTCCGGATCGTGAACGAATCATTCTATTTAACCAAATCTTCTTAGTGAACCAAATCGAACTGAATCGTTCAAAACGGTTTGCGTACGTTATTCGGTTTATCAACGTGCCTTATACTCCCACCGATGTGAAATAAATCATTATCTGGAGTTCTTCAGTTACTCCTAACAGAACATTGTCTGAACTGCTAAAAGAGAAAGATGATGGGATGTGCATGAGAAGAACAGCTGGACTGAGTCTGCTGAGCTTGAGGTATTCGGCCAATCACAACGCACTGGACAGCTGGCCAATCAGAACACACCTCACTTTTCAGAGCGATGAGCTTTGTAAAAATCGATGCATTTCAGAAGGCAGGGCAAAGAGGAGAAACAATAATATACAGTATGTGGATAATAATGTGTTTTTTTAACCTTAAACAACATAAAAACGTTTAATTACACCAACCAATGTTCTTTTTAGCAACATCATATAACCTCTTTAACACACTTCTGTCTGTTATTAAATGAAAGACCAGATCCTTTCTTAAACACTAGACACCATAAACACCCGACACTTCCCAATTCCCATGATGCATTGTGTCTCTCTGACAGCTGACAGGTCTAGGTAATACTGAAGATGAGCTGCAGGAAAACAGACGCTTCAGCTGGGATCTCTCAAGCTGTTCTTAATCGAGACCAATTTAAGGACTATACCACAGATACCTGAGCAACATCACACCTGCTGCAACTCACTCACACGTCACAATGCTTTACAGTCAAGTACTATGTGAAATAATGACAAAAAAATATTTAATATTCAAAGAAATCTTTATTTATATTAAATGTACAGTATACTATATTTTATGTGTTTATATTAAGACTTATATTAATTAATATGTTTAATATATTTTTGTATATTTTGATGAATGATGCAAAATAACTCATTTTTTACTTACTATTCAACAATAGTTATAGATTTCTGGCAAATACTTTTACAAATACAAATACTTTTATACTATTTATTTTCTGGAGATGTTCCTCATGTGTTCACATCTTTATTTAGTGAGAGGAAAGACATTGAAATGACCGCGAGCGTCACGCGCGCTTCCATGTGTTTAATGAATGAAGATGCGCTTTTGCGCCATTCATTAACACAGACAGCAGAACATGCAGGATTTATATTTAAATAGACTTTTCCGGGTTAATATTTGCAGATATTAGTCCATATCGCGATTTGATTTAAATGCATGACCTACTTTTGATTAATTAATTCAAAATCTGACAAATTCCGTGACATTCCGCGTTAAACTGTAAATTCCGTTTTTATGACTGGATTCCGCGATTCCCTCCGCGTTTTCTGCATCGCGGAAATCATTGGGCCCTACAGTAGTAGACATCTGCCTGCTGTTCGCCCTACGCCTTAAAACCGAAGTATCTCCATATAATGGAGCCAGTTGTCCTTTTTTTATTTTTTAGACTAGTTCTGTACACGCGAGGGGAGGGGGACAAAAGCAAGGAGGCGGCGGGCGAGCGAGCAGGGGCGAGCACAGCACAGAGAAGGCAAAGAAGCAAAGTGGCGGAATCAGAATTAAATATAAACAATATATCGATATATACGATATGTCAAAATCCATATCGTGTTTAAAAAATATCTCGATATATTTTAAATATCGAGATATCGCCCACCCCTACTTTCTACATTATTACTGAATGATTAATATAACTATATTTTAGATTTTTTTCTATTTTGATTAACACAATTGTGAACTATTCATCAAAATAGAACTACACACTATTATTTAATATTATAAACAAAATATTTTAGTATTTTTGTTATTTTATAATTTGTTCTCTATTTTGATTCACAATAATGTTAATTTATAAAACATCTAAATAAAAAAGTAAATAAAATAATAAATTAATAAATAATACCATTTATACTGTGCGAGAAAAATAATAAAAATTACAAAGATAAAACATTTTTAGTAAATTAACTATTTGGCTCTAATATTATTATCTGGTCTCTCTTTACGTTTTTATAAAGTAATCGGTGTTTATCATTTGGATGGATTTAAAAAGCATAAAAATTTATGAATCTTGTGATTTCTAATTGTGCTAAAAGGTATTGTTAATCAAGACAATTTGATAAATACTTAAAGCTTCACACACACACACACACACACACACACAGGATTGGTTTCTTCATTAAATTATAATTTTTGTTAAATATGAATGGCATTATAATATTATACTAAAACTAAAAATATGAAAAAAACAAGATAACATGTAGAAAGGAAAAACGTACAAGAATAAGTTCTAGGTTTGTAGTTAAATATAAAGAGTTTAGATGCAAAAGCCTCTAATTGCCATCCAAAATTTTCTTCTAAAATGATTATTTTCTCATACTCCTTTGTTTATGTTCAGTTATTTTACTGTAATGGGAAAGAAAAGAAACTATGCATTGCCATTAAAGTGTAATTACTGAACCTACACTTGGGAGCCTGATAAAAATGATAATTTTAAAAGAAAATTTCAAATGACACTTAGATGCTTTTGCATCTGAACTCTTCATATGAAGTCGTAATCAATTTACACTATTTGAAAATAACATTTATTTTAAAATGTGCACATTCACTCTTATTCGTAGACTATGTCTATAGTCAAAAATGCAAATGTCTCTTGCCACTTTAATTTATGATTTAGGCTACATGAATCATGATCGCATATTTTCAATTCAAAACTGCGAAATTCATAAAAAGTTGAGTAGTTAGCATCACTAAATAGTCCATTACTGTCAGTAGCTGAACATTTCTATCATAAAACAGTCTTCTAATACTGTACTACTTACATCTTTTTACGAACTGTAGTTGCATTGTGACAGTGACAGTAAGACCCACATTCTTTGATTTGTTTGGCCATCTTGATCATTTTGACATTGACGAGCGCTATTGGACCCCCTTCTCCCAAAACACAAAAGCACATGCTTTTTTTTCAGAGGATATGCCATCATTTTTGCTCATAAATGTAAGAGCAATGCATCATTCATAACTGTAAAGGGTCTACTTTTATTTGTGTGCACTCACAACATCAACAAAACGTTGTGCTTTTATAAAATAAAGAAAACCAACATGATGTGTTTTCTGCCATCTGTTTATAATAAATAAATAAATAAATAATTTTGTTTGACCAAATAAAGCAGGTTGAATCTGGAAGAGCTGTCATCCAATCCTGACATCATCCCAAAACTACTTCAGGTGTTTCAAGCCTCCGTGATGACACAATCATCCCGTCACTTTCTAGACCGGCAGCTCGTCAAAGCGGACCGTCTGCTGATACGTCAGATAATACACGACATAATCAGCTCTGCGGCAGCTGGGGTCAGAGGTCAGAGGTCAGCTGGAGGAGCTGTGGGGGCATATTTGCTCAGGCCTCGACAGGTTACAGCATGGCATCGGCCCACAGAGACAAACACAGACAAACAGACACACGTTCACCGACAGTCACACATGACCCCAAAAACAACTAGAACAGCATTCGACCGACGCTTCTGCATGTTTCTGGTGTTTCTGATAAGAGATAATCACATCCTCCATTAAGGAGAAACACCGCCGATCTTAATGAATCACCTCAACAAACTACAAATGATGCAAACACACAGCAATCAGACGAAGAGTGGGAACACTGTCCCATCTCAAATAGAGCATCACCTGCTCTACTTACTACGAAGGGCACTTCAAGTACGCACTGTGAAGGGTGCAGAATCAGAACAATGCCTTAAAGACACAGCAAAACACATGCAATTCTTGCTAATAAAAACTTACATTAAAAACAGAAATAGAATAAATTAAATAAAAATGAAAGTAAATAAAAAAAAACAGAAAAAAGCCCTATAATTAATAAATTAACTGAATTAATTAGAAATTATTAGACTTTTTATTATTATAAAATAACTGGAAATAAATAAATAATTAAAACACAACTAAAACCAAACTAGAGCATTATTAATTGAAATAAAGCTGAACTAAAATAAAATATAAATATTAGAAGAAAAACTAGAAATGTTACCTTGGTATCTAAATGAAATAAGTTGAAACATTAAAGCTATGGGGAGTAACTGAAAATAGATAAGACACAAATCTGAACTAAAACTGAAAAAAAAAAAATGAATTAAACCAAAATGGAAAAATATATAACAAATAAATAAAAAAGTAAATAAAAATCACAAAAGCACAAAAAAAGATGACTGAAAATTAAACAATAATAAAATAAATAATAATATACAAATAAATAATAATATAATAAATAATAATAAATAATAATAATAATTGCTACTTCAAAACAGAAATTAAATATATAATATTTATGTAGTATGTAAAGTCTCTCCATGTGGCATCTATTAAAAAGACAACAGAACCAAGTTTAAGTTGAAGCACTAAAATTATTAACTGGAAATAAATACTAAAGATTAAAACTGAAAAACTTTGTCAATTAAAATAAA
Organism: Carassius carassius; assembly: GCF_963082965.1. NCBI lineage: Eukaryota > Metazoa > Chordata > Actinopteri > Cypriniformes > Cyprinidae > Carassius > Carassius carassius. Next base: position 1,612,550 of record NC_081797.1, read on the forward strand.
GCTAAAAAAAAAAAAAAAAAAACATGAATAAAAGAAAAAAAAACTTTCAAGTTCTCAAATGATAAGAAATGTTATTATTAAAAATACTAAAATAAACTAAAATAAAAAATTAATATATAAAAATACCAGCTACTTCAAAATGTCAGAATTATTACATAAATTATACTACAATAACACTGACTTGCACTGACTTTCTTAAAAATGTAAAAACATCATGAGTAAGCAAAACACTTTTGATTGAGAGACTGTAAGTTTACGAGAGCAAACAAGCATTTTGAAAGCCCCCAGAAGACCCTCAAACTGAATGAGGAATGAATAACTGGCCATCATATGTACAGTAAACTCCAGCATCCTGTGAGAAACCTCATTCCTAAACAACAGCAGACTCTGACGTTTCTCCGGCCATCCTGCCTGTCAAGTTATCAAACGCAAAGATTTCTAGCTGAAATATCATCCTTCTGAACATGATTCTCAGAAAACCACGAACAATGAAGCTCGGGGCTTATAACACACACACTGCATGAAATGCAACTGCACTTTATCCAGTTTATGAAAAAGTGAAACTACATAAAAATGAGTGCTGTCAAACGATTAATCGCGATTAATTGCATCCAAATTAAGAGTTTATTTTACATAATATATATGCGTGTACTGTATATATTATGTTTATATAAATACAAACATTTGCATGTGTATATTTAAGAAAAATGTGCTTTGTTTACATATTAAATATATTTACACGCATTTAAAATATAAGAATATAAATGCATATACATGTAAATATTTGCAAAAAATATACATGCATATGTTTGTATTTATATGCATACACATATTAAATATACACCGTAAACACTCATATTACAGTATGTAAACAAAAACTTTTATTTTGGATGTGATTAATTGCGATTAATTATCATTGTTAGTTATTTGTTGTAAAGAGCTCAGAGAAAAATAAGACAATCGGAATTGGATGTAGAAAAACTAATTTAATATTCATACTGAGAAGAACTAAGAAATGCATCAAGCTTCCTCATTGTTTTCTCAACTATTTACTTTCTACAACGCACAGACTCACCCGCTGACCTGCTGAGTGATGAGAACCACGCAGACTCAACTCCAGAACCACTCAAACTAAACCAGATCCGCATCGGTGAGTCCTGAACAACCCATCGTCTTCACCATCCTCCTCATCATCATCCCAGCGTCTGGGACATTCCAGTCAGCCGGGTCTGATCCTTATAAGGTGAGGAAGCTCGAAACACGGGACCCGACGGGCCTTAAAAAGGAGGGATGCTCGTCTGAGCACTGGACGGGGATCCGCTCGCTTCCCTAACGCTGTCTGCCACTCCTCCAGATGAGCGAGTGTGTGTGTGTGTGTGGGGGGGGGGGGGGGGGGGGGGTTTGGCAGCTGTGCCTGAGAGGGGGAGGAGGAAATGCACCGAGGGGGAGGGGAGAAGAGAGAGAGAGAGAGAGAGGGGGGCTTGTTATTTCCTGAAACATGAGAGACACACAGAGAGAGAGAGAGAGAGAGAGAGATACAAAGAGAGATAAAGAGAGAGAGAGATACAAAGAGATAGAGAGAGAGGGAGAAGCACTGGACAAAAATGGACATGACTTCTGTATTGTAATCTTTATTCTCTTATATGTATCTGTGTGTATATACTGTACGGTGTATGACATTTCCATATTAGTTATATATTACATATCAGTTATAATGTATGAATAATTGTTCAGATGTTCTAAAGCATTCTCTTTGTCGTCTCAATGCTTCGGCCATACAAAATTATTTTTTTGTCATGATAGGAAATAGCAACTGATTTGAACGGAATTGAATTGAGAGAGTAAGAGACCGTGATGCACCCAAAAACACACACCACACTGATTCTGTTCATAGAATTCTAGAATTCATAGAATTGATGTTCTATTTTATTTAATTATGTATACATGCATTTATTTATTTCTTTTAATACACATCTGCTCTAGATTCAATGTAAACACTACACTTTGGCAATACATTGTAAACAAGTGTATGCCAATAAAGCACATATTGAATTGAATTGAGAGAGAGAGAGAGAGAGAGAGAGAGAGAGAGAGAGAGAGGGAGAGAGAGAGAGAGA